>NW_027628376.1:0-4211 GCF_034508935.2 Berghia stephanieae | reverse complement strand
TTCGTGTCGCGCCAGTGGTGGATCCATTGGATGGCTTCAGGGTGCAGCTCTCAGGTCCATATCACTGATATGTGTTTCAAGTTCGCACTCGTGAAGGATGTGGTCCATGTTTTGAGCCGTGTGTCCACATTGACATCGGTAGTCTGAAGAAAGTCCCCAATTTTGTAAGGTTGTTTTGGTCTTCCCCACTTTAGACCTTGCCCGGTTCAGTGGTCAACCAATCTTTCCTGGGGAGATTAACTCCGCTTGGCAGTTCTTCTTTGGGTTCCTGAATGGCAGCATTTTTTACAGCAGTCCCATTCTTTCCATGAATGCCCTCTGTATATGGCTGCATGGTCTGGGTGGATGCCTTCAGTTGTCAGGAAGCTTGTTGTAAAAATAATTAATGCAGTTGTGATATGATAAACACTTCTGCTAAAATGAATACGGTTTCAACGTTTTGTAATTATGACGTATTATAGAGGAAACCATATTTTTTGTGGTTTGATTAATTGGAGATGACACAATTTCATGTGACTGAATCCAAAGTTAGATATTAAGTGAAAAGAGTGAAAGTTCATATCCTGAAATTACAAATGCAGTAGTAACGTAATGTGCACTTCTGCTAAAGATAAAATGAATTTGTCATTTTCAAAATGTTAAACTTTTTTTCTCCTTTCTTTCACACTTTTCCACACCAGCCAAATTTACCCTAAATTGTTTTGAGGAAAAGGTTCACCAATATGATTTTGATATCCATTCACCTCATTTTGTATGTTATAATGATGATTGCCTAATTTATAACATGGATATATCACCTTTATCAAATTTCTAAACATTTTCTTTTTTTAGTGTTGTATAAATTTTATGACCACTCGTCTCCCTCCTCCTCCCCATCCTCCTCCTCCTCCTCATTCTTCTCCTTCTTCTACTTCTTCTTCTTCATTTTTATTCTTCTTTTTCTTTTCCCCCCTCCTCTTCCCATCCTTATCTTCCTCCCCCTCCCTCATCTTATTCTTTTTTTTTCTTCTTTTTCTTCTTTGTCCTGTTCTTTTTGTTCTTGTTGTTGTTGTTGGTGTTGTTCTGGTTGTTGTTGTTGTTGTTGTTCTTCTTCTTCTTCTTCTTCTTCTTCTTCTTCTTCTTCTTCTTCTTCTTCTTCTTCTTCTTCTTCTTCTTCTTCTTCTTCTTCTTTTACTTCTTCCTCTTCTTTTTCTTTATTTTTATTCTTCTTTTACATTCTTCCCCATCTCTTCCTCTTCCCATCCTTCCCCCTCCTCCCCTCCCTCATCTTATTCTTTTTCTTCTTCTTCTTCTTCTTCTTCTTCTTCTTCTTCTTCTTCTTCTTCTTCTTCTTCTTCTTCCTCTTCTTCTTCTCTTCTTCCTCTTCTTCTTCTTCTTCTTCTTCTTCTTCTTCTTCTTCTTCTTCTTCTTCTTCTTCTTCTTCTTCTTCTTCTTCTTCTTCTTCTTCTTCTTCTTCTTCGTCTTCTTCTTTGTCTTCGTCTTCTTCTTCTTCTTCTTCTTCTTCTTCTTCTTCTTCTTCTTCTTCTTCTTCTTCTTCTTCTTCTTCTTCTTTTCTTCTTCTTCTTCTTCTTCTTCTTCTTCTTTTCTTCTTCTTCTCTTCTCTTCTTCTTTCTGCTTCTCTTTCACCTTCTTCTGCTTATGCTTCTCTTTCACTCTCTCCTTCTCCATCCCCTTCTTCTTCTTCATTTTTATTCTTCTTTTCCCATTTTCCCCCTTCTCTTCCTCTTCCCATGCTTCTCCTACTCCCCTTCTTCTCCATCTTCTACTTTTTATTCTTCTTTTTCATTCTTCCCCATCTCTTCCTCGTTCCATCCTTCTCATCCTCCCATCCCTCATTTAATTCTTCTTCTTTTTTTTTTTCTTGTTCTTCTTCTTCCTCATCCTCTTCTCCTTCTTCTTCTTCTTCTTCTTCTTCTTCTTCTTCTTCTTCTTCTTCTTCTTCTTCTTTTTCTTCTTCTTCTTCTTCTTCTCTTCTTTCTTCTTCTTTCTCTTCTTCTTCTTCTTTCTTCTCTTTCTTTTCTTTTTCTTTTCTTCTTCTTCTTCTTCTCTTTTCTTCTCTTCTTTCTTCTCTTCTTTCTTTCTTCTTCTTTTCTCTTTTCTTCTTCTTTTTCTTCTTCTTCTTCTCTTCTCTTTCTTCTTCTTCTTCTTTCTTCTTTCTTTCTTCTTCTTTTCTTCTTCTTCTTTCTTCTTTCTTCTTCTTCTCTTTCTTCTTTCTTCTTCTTCTCTTCTTCTTTTCTTCTTCTCTTCTTCTCTTCTTTTTCTTCTTCTCTTCTTCTTCTCTTCTTCTTTTCTTCTTTCTTTCTTCTTTTCTTCTTCCTTTTCTTTTTTTCTCTTTCTTTCTTTTTCTTCTTTCTTTTCCTTCTTCTCTTTCTTCCTTTTTTCTTTCTTTTTCTTCTTCTTCTTTTTCTTTCTTTCTTTTTTCTTTCTTCTCTTCTTCTTTCTTCTTCTTCTTTTCTTCTTCTTCCTTCTTTCTTTTCTTTCTTCTTTTTCTTTCTTCTTTTCTTCTTCTTTTCTCTCTCTTCTTTTTTCTTCTTCTTTTCTTCTCTTTTTCTTTCTTTTCTTTCTTTCTTCTTTCTTCTTTTTTCTTCTTTCTTCTTTCTTCTTCTTTTTCTTTCTTTTTCTCTTCTTCTTCCTTCTTTCTTCTTCTTTCTTCTCTTTCTTTTCTTTTCTTCTTCTTTTTCTTTTTCTTCCTTCTTTTTTCTTTCTTTCTTTTCTTTTCTTTCTTTCTCTTCTTCTTTTCTTCTTCTCTTTTCTCTTTTCTTCTTCTTTTCTTTTCTTTTTCTTTCTTTTTTTTCTTCTTTCTTCTTTTTTCTCTTCTTCTTTCTTTTCTTTTCCTTCCTCTTCTTTCTCTTCTTCTTTTCTTTTTTCTTCTCTTCTTTTCTTCTCTTCTTCTTTTCTCTTTCTTTCTTTCTTTCTTTTCTTTCTTTCTCTTTTCTCTTTTCTTCTTTCTTTCTTTTCTTTCTCTTCTTTCTTCTTCTTTCTTTTTCTTTTTCTTCTTCTCTTCTCTTTTCTCTTCTTCTCTTCTTTTCCTCTTCTTTCTTTTTCTTCTTCTTTTCTTTTTTTTCTTCTTTCTTCTCTTTTTCTTCTTCTTCTTTTCTTCTCTTTCTTCTTTCTTCTTCTTTCTTTCTTCTTCTTCTTTTCTTCTCTTTTTCTTTCTTTTTCTTCTTTCTTCTCTTTCTCCTTCTCTTCTTTCTTCTTTTCTTCCTTCTTCTTTCTTTTTCTTCTTCTCTTCTTCTTTTTCTCTCTTCTCTTTCTTTCTTCTTTCTTTCTTCTTCTTCTTCTTTTTTCTTCTTTCTTTTTCTTTTTCTCCTTCTTTTTCTCTTTCTTCTTCTTTCTTTCTTCTTCTTTTTTCTTCTTTTTCTTTCTTTTTTTTTTCTTTCTTTTCTTCTTCTTTTCTTTCTTCTTTTTCTTCTTTTCTTTCTCTTCTTCTCCTTTTTCTTTTCTTTCTTTTCTTTTTCTTCTTTCTTTTCTTTTTTCTTCTTTTCTTCTTTTCTTTCTTTCTTTTCTTCTTTTTCTTTTTCTTCTCTCTTCTTCTTTTCTTTTCTTCTCTTCTTCTTCTTTTCTTCCCCTTCTTCTTCTCTTCTTCTTTTCTTCTTCTTTTTTCCCGTTTTTTCTTCTTCTTCTCTCCTTCTTTTCTTTTTCTTCTTTCTTCTTCTTTTTTCCCTTTTCAGCTCTTTTCTTTTTCCTTCTTCTTTCTTCTTTTCTTCTTCTTCTTCTTTCTGCTTCTTCTTTCTTCTCTTTTCATTTTTTTTTTCTTCTTCTTCTCCTTTTCATTTTTTTTCGTCTTTTCTCCTTTCCTCCCTTCTTCCTCTTCTTTCCTTCTCTTCTTCTCTTCTTTTTCCCTTCTTCTTTTCTTCTTCTCTTTCTTTCCTTCTTCTCTTCTTCTTCTTTTTTCTTTTTTTTCCCTTCCCTTCTTCTTCCTTTTTCCCTTCTTTCTTCCTTCTTTCTTTTTTCCCTCTTTTCTTTTCTTCTTCTTTCTTTTCTTTTCTTCTTCTTCTTTCTTCTTCTTTTTCTTTTTTTTCTTCTCTTTTTTCTTTTTTTTCCCCTTCTTCTTCTTTTTCTTTTTCTTCTTCTTCTTTTTCTTCCTTTTTTCTTCTTTTCTTTCTTCTTTTTTTTTTCTTTTTTTCCTTCTTCCTTTTTTCCTTCTTCCTTTTCTTTTTTCTTTTCTTCTTTCTTTTTTCCCCTTTCTTTTTTCTTTTCTTCTTTTTTCT
>NW_027628375.1:0-4218 GCF_034508935.2 Berghia stephanieae | reverse complement strand
TCCCGGGGTTAGGAATGTTGTGTTAGGGTTTTTTTTTTTAATGAGTTTGAGGGCCCCTTTAATCCTTATAATCTTTAGAGTATGCATTTCTGTTTTTTTTAAATATTTTTTCTGTCATCAAAGAATGAATAGGCCTAGACTTGAGAGAGAATTTTCCGTTTTGCATGATTTTATAGTTTGGAATGAACGTAAAAAAAAAAATTGGGTTTGCAGGGATTGGTGTTAGAAAAAACTCTGATAGGGTTGTGAAATACTTAAAGATAAAGCGGAAAAAAATATAAAAAAATATGTAAAGTTTTCCCAAGTAATCATGCCAAATTGATTATTGTGAGATGGCCCATGATTATTATTATTTTTGTTATTTGTTAAATCCCATAACTTGTCGAGCACTATACAATACATAGGTACTGCTTTTCATTACAAATGCAAATACTGAACTAAATCTATTTTGTATGTCTCTCTCTCTTCTCTCTCTCTCCTCTCTCTCTTTCTTTCTTTCTCTCTTCTCTTTTTTCTCTCTTTCTCTCTCTTCTCTCTCTTCTCTCTCTCTCTCTTCCTCTTCTCCTAGTATGTGTTTGTGTGTGTGTGTGTTGTGGGTGTGTGTGTGTTTTGTGTGTGTGTGTTGTCTGTGTGTGTTGTTGAATCAAATTAAAGTTACTTTTGTTGTTTTTACAATTATGGATTCTAAAAATTGTTACAAAGGCTACCTAAAGTTAACTTCTTTGTTTTCTCATAAATTTTCTCAGCTTTTTGGTTTTGAAGAGCCTTCCAAGATAGAAAAATCTTTAATGAGATGCAAGAAAACTCACAGGGACTTTGTACACTCTGGAAAACGGTAAAAAATTGTGGTGCGGACACACAGATTTAAAGGGGAAAAGGATAAGTTTGTTGTTATAATTCGTAAAAACATTCTTAGATTTTTTTTATAATCTTTTTTATTTTCCATATGGTGTGCATATAACTAGATAATGATTAATTTTTTGGACGGAGGGGAAAATGTGTTTTTTTAAAACAAAAATTAGACAAAACTTTCATGATTTTTCGCTTTTTATAAACCCAGAAGGAAGAAGGGATTTGAGGGGATAATGATAAAAAACAATGTCATTTCTGTGACATAATTCAAAGGTTAAGAATTTATACCTTATTTATAGACTAACACACTTAAACTGTCCAAACTTTTTAAAAATTATAAAGTACTTTAGGAAAAAGACAAACTTTATTAGTGCTCTGTATAACTGTGAATTTTTTACTTTATAATTAATTTGTGAATATTTTTATTATGAAATATATACAGACATGCCTATAAACTACAAAAATGTGGGAAGAATACAATTTTTTTTTTCTCTCCCCCAACGTCGAACTACCTAATCTTTTAAAATTCTATATCACTTGTTAAAATGGGAAACTTTTTTGGGCTGTAGCACTTTTTACTCAGGACTTTTTGGTACTTTGATAAATCCTTAGTACGCCTTTTTTTTTAGTTTAGTAAAATCTGTAGTAAAATTTTTCTTTTTCTTTCAAAGCAACAGAATTTAAAGTTTTAAGTCAAACTCAGAGTATTATTTTAGGCCATCAGCTAATAGTAATACCATCCAAAATTTTTTCTAATCTAGATCAGCAGGGATTACAAATATGGTAAAACGGCACAGACAAAACGAGAAGTTTTTTCTAACAATTTGTCATCCTTTGTATCACAGGCTTGCATCAGTTCAGGAACCCCCCCGACCTCATATTCCAAAACATCGCCACCTCCACTGCAGCGACAATGACCACAGAGGAAGACCCAAGAAAACCCTCCTTGAAAACATAACGCGCGTGGTGCCAGACCATGATAGACGAGTCCAGAAATTTAGAGGTGAGGAATTACTCATTGTTGTGGGAAGCGGGGACCTTCAAACTATGCCATAGATGCCCGGATCTCATGGGGAAAACGGGTTGAGGTTCACTGGGAAAATTTGGGCATTTCTTATTTATTGTGTGCGTACACTCAACGTGTGATCCTTTTGCCTCAATCTGGTTCATATTAGGGTGGGATAGAGTTCAAACATTCAAATTATGAAAAGTTTTTGGTTAAATTAATTTTTTGTTCAAAGGAGGATAAGTGTCCTCTTTTATGGCGGAAAAAAAATACGGAATTAAAAAAAAATTTTTTTTTAGTTTTGGCATCTGTTGCACATGAATACAATACTTGACTGATGGGAGGTAGGTTTCTCTCACTCAATAAATAGAAAAGATGGGGGAAGGGGGGCCAGTCTTAAAAATCAGGCAAAAATAGGGTGTATTTGTTGTGTGTGTGTGTTGGTGTGTGGGGTGTTGTATGTGTGTGTGTGTGTGTTTTGTGTATGGTTATAAAATCCTACCATGCAATCTTGCAAACTTGGAAATGTTTTTTAAATTTTTTTCATTGTAAAATATTTTAATCCTTTTTTTTTTTAAAAGGGGAAACTATTTTTAAACCTTTTATTATTTTTTTTACAAGACTTTATTTTATGTTGTCAAAAATTTCACTCATTTGCTGTCCCTTTTCTTCCTTTTGTTTCAGGCTTGAGAAGCAGCCAAAAACAAAGAATGAAGAAAAATTAGCACCAGAAGGAAGCCTTAAAGTTTGGTAAAAGTTTGGAAAATGGCATCAAAGGTCTTCGTCCTGCAGCAGCCATGATGATAAGTTGGAAGAAGGGCAAAAAGAGAAACCCAGAGCAAGTGTTGAAATGCCGAAAAAAGCAGCCCCCGTTCAGGAAGATCCAATTGCTATTAGTTTCTATTGTTCTGTGTCAGCAAACCAACACCATTACATAACAATTATTTTGGAACACAAAAAAGCTCCAGTTGTATCGTCCTCATCTTTCATATTTATCATCATCTCATCATCATCATCATCATCTACTACATCGTCATCATCAACAGTTACATCATTCATTCCCCTCGACCATCTGTAAACATTTTTTGATCCACCATCATCATCATCATTTATCAATTGCCATCATCAATATCCCCAACTCACACAGAAATGCCTGTATCCTTGTCATCAGGCCTGCCATCAAACCATTCTCATCATCCTACTCTGCCGTTCTCTTACCGTCTCATCGACAGCATCCAGTACAAGTAAACTTTCAGAAAAACCTACAGCCACTGTATCAGCTATGCCTGCACACAACACCAGTTTGTAATATTGCTTCTGACCTCCTTCCACCACCCCTAAATTCCCCCTTTCAATGTTGACAACCTTAAAAACAATTGCCAATACAAATACTACCAACAGTATCAGCAACAGTGTGAAAATCAGCAAATATTCCTTTAACAGAGATGACTGAGGTCTCAGCAGTCAGGTTCGGCAGGAACCGGGTCCGGCAACGAACTCAGTCAGCACAGCGACCCGACTATCCAAAAGAAATAGATGCCTCTGTATCAACATCAACCAATTCAGAGGCTGTTGCATCCACATCTGGCTCAAGCCAGACTTCATTCAGGACCTCCGGTTTTTACAAACCCCACGGCAATTTTCACCAGGTAAAAAATACTGCAGTTTCTAATGTCCCCAACCAAAAGCAGCACGCTGGTGACTTCAGGGATTTTTATAAAATGCTAAAGGCGACCCAAATCTAGTGGAGCACCATTTTCTTCTTCTTCAATCTTTCCCAAAAAATCCACCAAACAGTAAAGCCCTATTCCCTTAGATTCCAGTCCCACAAAGTTCATTCAGGACATTGTCGGCTTCTGCCGTGATAGACAAAATCTGAATGGCCACACGGTGCTGGACAACAACCCTGGCAAAGAGGGGGGGATAACAAATCCAACAAGCCTTACAGAAAAAAGCAGCCAGAAGCGCTTTTTCAAGTGCCTGGGTCTCACCCCCATCGTCACCAACACCAGTTGTGTCACCCAAAACAGCCCCATTGCCGATATCGACTGTTTAAAATCCATTGCCCCAAAACACTCCTGGTGGAACAATCCCAATCTTGTGTTATTCTGGAAATTGGCCAGCCCCAAGCTTCACCACCAACCCCGGGGAAAAAATTTACAATCAACCCCCCACAGATATCACGCCGACTCATTCCCATTCACCTCCACCTTCATTGTTTCCCGCAGCAACACCCAGTTTTTTCCCCCCAAACAGGATCAGACTCTTCTACGCAAATAAACAGGAAAAAAGTACCACCTCCGCCACCGCCAAAGAAAGGGAAGCCCCACCCAAAATTTTATCCAAACCCCCCCACGCCC
>NW_027628374.1:0-4218 GCF_034508935.2 Berghia stephanieae | reverse complement strand
TGGTGTTGTTATTATTATTATTGTTATTGTTTACTATTGAATATCCCTAAAATGCAGAAAAAGTATATTTATTCATCATCATCATCATCATAAATCATCATCATCATCTCATCATCATCATCGTTATCATCACCATCCTCCCCTCCTCTCCTCCTCATCATCATCATCATCATCATCATCATCATCCTCATCATCATCTTCTCATCACCACTTCATAAAAGTTTACATTTAATATTAATTCCATTACATTATATTGTTATGCTCCTTGTACTGATGCGAATCACACCAAACAAAGAAGACTGTGTAGTTTCTAACGCATTCCGTCTTTTAAACATACGGGTTGATGACCGCTTTGAGCGATTCGAACGATGTAAAATTACGAAAAACAAAGATTATTGATGAAATGTCTATGGCTGCCAACTTGACGAGCACTGCGAGCTTTGACATAACTGAAATACTCTATCTACCTCCTGACAAGAAATATTTAAAGCGATTACATGTGGCCAATGATTGAAACGTAAATATATAAACTTTACAGCTGCTGAGTATAGCAAAAGTTTATAGTGGCATTTCGGCATCTGGTTCATTCCTTTTTTAAATTAACAGATTGAGACGGAGGTCACATATATAATAATATATATATATATAAGTATATATATATATATATATATATATATAATATATATATATTATATATATATATATCATTGCTACTTCGGTTCCGGAGCGCTACATGGGGCTAGCAAAGGCAGCATGGAGGAAGACTGTAACTTCTGCTTCACGCAAGTCCCCCCACGACCATTCGGTCAGGGGGATTGAGTGAGTGAGTGACTTCCTTTATGTGGTACTCTATGTGTGTGTGTATGTGTGGGGTTGTGTGTGTGTGTGTGTGTGTGTGTGTTTTCTAACATGCATGTTACTGATTGGTAAAAAATCCACTGGTTAATTATTTAGTCAGCTATTAATGCATTCTTCATCAATAATTAAGGCATCTTCTATCAAAGCATTCTAAATCGTGTCATATCATCTCCAATCGGTATACAGTAAGGGAAAACCCCATCTCGAGTACTTTCACCTGAAGCAATCAGCCCTACAGATCCTGAGCATCACTCAAATTTTAAACAAATGCCATTGAAAACATAGGGGTGAAGTGCCCGAGTTGTAAAGGCATTGCTTTGTGACCCAGAAGGTCTCGGGTTCGAGCCCCGCTTCAGGCACTTTCGTTTTTTTCCTTGGGGAAGATTACTTACCTTACCCGGGTTCCATCTCTTTCCAGAGGTCGGATGTCATGGCTTTCCATCCTTCACGGTCCATTGCAGCCTCGTTACAGTCTGCCATGCGCCGTCCTGTAGCTTCCTTGATGCCATCTGTCCAGGATTTCCTTTGTCTTCCTCTACCTCTCTTTCCTTCAATTCTACCCCCCATTATCCTTTTTTCGAGACTATCATGTCTTCGCGAATATGTCCAAATATGACAGCTTTTTGTGCTTCACGTCAAAAGAAGTTTTTTTTTGTTTTGGCCCATTAGGTCGAGGACTTCGATGTTTTGTTTTTTTTGCTGTCCAAGTAATTTTCAGTATTCTCCTGTACGTCCACATCTCAAAAGCTTCAATACGTTGTTCTGTCTGTGCGGTTGTGTCCACGTTTCACAACCTTTAAAAAAAAATGGACCACACATAGCATTTGGTGAATCTCATTCCTGTTCTGATGGAGATATTTGTGGGTTGTTGAGGATTGGCTTTAGTTTCATGAACGCATTTTTGGCCAGCATTATTCGTCTCCTGATCTCTTTGTCAGACTTTGCATCGGATGTTACCAACTGCCCCAAGTACGTGAACTCCTTTACTTGTTCCACTGGACACTCTTCTATTTCTATATCTATGTCTATGGGCTCTTTCTTTTTTGTTATCACCATTGTTTTTGTCTTCTTCGCATTCATGAACAGCCCCTTTTCTTTACTCTCTTCGTTCACTTTTGAATTTAGCTTCTGTAGGTCTTCCTTACTTTCCGCCAACAGGACAGTATCGTCAGCGTAACGTAAATTGTTGATGTTGTGGCCACCAACCTTCAACCCTTGTGCTGTTTCTACTTGCCGAAAAATAGACTCTGTGTATAAATTAAACAAGCAAGGAGACATAACACATCCCTGGCGCACTCCTTTCTTGATTTCAATTGCATCTGTTGTATATGCCTGCACTTTTATCTGAGCCTTTTGCTGCCAGTACAGATTAGCGATTAGAGCCACATCATTCTCTTCCACACCTATTGCCACAAGGTCCTGGATAAGTTTCTGATGACTAACAGAATCAAATGCCTTTGAGTAGTCGATAAAACAGGCATATATGTCTTTTTGGACCTCTAAGTATTTTTCTGACAGGATTTTTAAGTCGAAAATTGCCTCCCTGGTGCCACTGTTCTTTTTGAATCCAGTTTGCTGTTCTGAAATCTCACGATCTACTTTTGACGAGATTCTTTTCAGGATTATTGTCAGGAGGAGTTTCAGTAGATGGCACATAAGACTGATTGTTCTGTAGTCCGAACACTCAATTGCACCCGCTTTCTTGGGTAGCAGTATGAAGATAGAAGTGCGAAGGTCTTCTGGGATGTGCGTTGACTCGTATATTTCATTCATAAAGGTCCGTTATCACATCAACACCAAATTCACCCAGTGCTTGCAGCATTTCTGTTGACACCCCATCTATTCCATTTGCCTTCCCTGTTTTCATGCAGTATAGAGCTTTCTCTACTTCTGATCTTAGGATTGTGGGTCCCCGTAGAAAGGACTGTATATGGTTGTTACCTCTGTCCGCATTGAATAGCTCCTCCACGTATTCTTTCCATCTATTGGCGATTTCTTCCACCACAAAGAGGAGTCTACCTGATTTATCTTTGATGCAACCGCCAGATTGGGCAAGATTATCAACCCCCAATTTGCTCACTTGGACAACATGAGTGATTCCTGGTGACATCGGACATCTTGTTTGATGAATTATCTATATTCCTTCGTGGAATGCCTAGGTGACGATATTATCTTATGATGTCGTGGCGTAAGTGCATGATAATAAAATTTAAAACATAGACGGTGTCGCCATGCCAGGTGTTGCAATGCAATTCTATCATCTGTGTGTCAAAATAATGTGGTAAATACTCTTTAACTGTTAGGCTGATTCGAAGTTCCAGATTTGAGAGTTTTGCCAAGATGAGGGTCACTTAAATCGATCGATATTTGAAGGACGATTTTTCTGGACAAAAATTTAAATACATGAGTACGGCAGTTAACTGGTTAAAGAAACGTATTCAGTTTGGACGACCTGATTTAGCTTATCTTATACGTATCTTACTTATCAATTGCATCATTTGTTGTTGTTGTTGTTGTCGTTGTTGTTGTTGATGATGATGATGATGTTGTTACTGGTAGATGTAACTATAAAGAATATAAAAAATATATATCCAAAAAAGACTTATCAACCATCATCATCATCATCATCATCATCATCATCATCATCATCATCATCATCATCATCATCATCATAATAGAGAGAGAGAGAGAGAGAAAGAGAGAGAGAGAGAGAAAGAGAGAGGGGGGGGGATAGAGGTGGTGGAAGAGAAATGAACGGAGGAGAAGTAAAAAGCGCAAGGAAAGAAAGTAAGAAAGAGAGATAGAGATAGAGATAGAGATCGAGGTGGTGGGGAGAGAGAGAGAGAGAGAGAGAGAGAGAGAGAGAGAGAGAGAGAGAGAGAGAGAGAGAGAGAGAGAGAGAGAGAGGAGAGGAAAGTTTACTTATTATGCTTCCTGCTTGTTTGATCTTTTCATTTTTTTTAACATCCAACGCTTTTACCTTTCAACATTTGATTTACCTGTAGACTTTATGCTGGGTTCGCACGATCACAATGATCGTAATCTCTCACTTGCATTAGCCTAGCATCTTTTCGTTTCTTTCACGTAGCCTGGAGTTGTAAGATAACGGTAACCAATTTATTTCATTTATTGCTTTAATCCACCCCGATTCCTTTTATCATAAAGTAAAGGAAACCTTCATTGTTTGATTGTTCTATTATTACAATTGCGGTTTCGTGGTCTTGTGGTTGAATACTCGCTGTCGGTCCGTCAATGGACCCCTTGTAAAGCGCTTTGAGCACATTTAGCGAATATTGTGTTATATAAAAGCTCAAGTTTTTTTGGGGTTTTTTTTTTTGGGGGGGGGGGGGGGGGGGGGGG
>NW_027628373.1:0-4221 GCF_034508935.2 Berghia stephanieae | reverse complement strand
ATTGTTCCCCAATAACTCTATTCAAATTCTATTTTTAGCTATAGCAAAAAAAAAAAATCTGGATGAAAAAAGGGAGGGTTTTTTTACGAAAACAAATTTGAGATTTTCCAATGGGTGGTAAGGGGGGTTTTAAATTAAATTCACAAAGCCCAAAAGGCTGAACATTGCAATTTACCCCTTTTAAAGAAAAAGGGTTTTGAAAAACAGAAAAAATTAATGTAACGAGGTGGCTTAAAAAATCATTTTTAGTTTTATCAAAAGGGGGTTTTGAAATATGCGACAGTTATTGACATATTATGCCAGATTTTAGCCGGGGGGGAAAAAAAAATCTGCATGATTGATAACGCCCGTCCCCCCCCCCCACTCCTGTTTTTCCTATAGATAGTTCAAAATGACGTCATTTCGGGTCTTTGTTATTGTTTTTTGCCATCCTTTTTTATGAAATCTCACTAAAACTTTAAAACCCCTGACTAAAACGTTATGGATACACCATTTTTGTGGTTGACCGTTTTTTTTCCCCGGGGGGGAAATTGATGACCTTTTTCCCCCAAAGGGCCGCAACTATTATCGACAATCCAAAAAAATTAACTTTTTTCTGCAATAAAATCTTTCCCAGTGTATCAAAAAATTTGGGGCCCAAATCTTAAATTTGGAGGCTTTTTTCTTTAAAATTTTTTTAAAATTTTTGGGTTTAAGATCCTATTTTTTAAAACTAAAATAATACCCAGGGGAAATGTTTTTAAAAAAGAAAAGGTTTTTTAAACCACAACCCGTTTAAATTTGAAATTAAAAAGGCCCCCACAAAATATAGTTTTAAATTTTAAAAAAGTTTTCCCTGAAAAAATTGAATTATATTTTTAAAATTTTATAAAAAAAAAAAAATGTCAAAAATGAAAAAAGGGGTTTGACAATAAAAAACGTCCCATTATAAAAAAAAGACAAAAACAAAACAAAAAAATTTGTCTTGTTTTCGGGGGTTTCCCCCCTTTTAACTGAAAAAAGCTTTTTTTCTTTTTCCCCATCAGGGGCCCCCCAAAATATTGAGAAAAACCCCGGCTTCTCAAATTTTTTTTAACCTAAAAGTTTTTCCCCTATCCTTTTAGATCGGGGTAGGATTGGACCAACTCAAGGGTTGAACCTTTATAGTACACATTCTTTTTTTGGTGGCGTTTTTAAATAACCCCTTTTGGGAGGTGAAAAAAACCAATTTTTTAAAACCCCCATTGGAGGGTACAAAAAGGGCACCTTTTTTATGCCCTCCGTTGGGGGTGATGGAAAATTTTTGTTGTGTAGCCCAGGGGGTTTTAAATAGTTTTAGTTTTTAATTTTGCACGCTCCCTTAGTGTTACCGAGTAAATAAAATTTAAAAAAAGAATAATAACAAAATTAAAAAAAAAAAAGTAAAAAAAACAGGCACACAAATACATCTCAAAAAAATAAAAAATTTTAAAAATTTAAAATCGAATTTTTTAAAAACAAAAAAAAATTTTTTGAAAAAAAAAAGAAAAAAAAGCAAACAAAAAAAAGTAAATAAAAAATTAAAAAAATAAACAAGGGAACAAACCGTCTTTAAAGGTTGGAGTCGACAGCTTTCACTTTAAAAAGGTCTTTAAAAAAACTTTTTTTACCTTCGAAATTCATTTTTGGTTTTATATTTCTTTTTTTTAAAATTATTAATTTTTTTAAACTTTATTAAAAAAAACACCTAAAATTCACAATAAACTTTCGCATGCCAAATCAAAACAAATATCGCAAGAAAACGGGTGGAATCGCATACTGGGGGGGGGGTAAAAAACGATCCTTTAAAAACCCCGTAACGGGGGTGCAAAAAACATATTTTTTTATGGAGATTGATATTACGCTTTTTTCCCTTTTTTTAATTCGTCCCCGAAGGGAAAACCCTTAATTTTTTATAACAATTTTTGGTCCCTTTTTTTAATTCATTTTTTGGAACCCCAGTAAACTTTTTCACCTTTCTGTGTTATACTTTTTGGAAAAAGTAACAATTTCCTTTCCCCTTATATGCCGCGCTGAAGACCGGTCGGACCGGGCCGAGGTTTTTAGCTGAAAACCGAAGCCGGTCCCAAGGGGGAAGCCCCGGGGCGGTCCTCCCCTTTTTACTAATCAAAAATATAGTTTCATTAGTTTTTCCTTTCCCAAAAAAAAACCCATTATAAGTCTAAAATTTTAAAAAACCAATAGTTTTTGGGGGCCCCGATAGTTTATAAGCACCCCTTTATACGCAAAGGGCCAGAGATCGCCCGGGGTGCAGTCGATTTTTTCTGAATCCCTGTCCTCAAAAAGAATGGGTAGGGTTTGTTAGATCGGGCAAAAGTCACCTCGACCCCCTTATCATCACCCCCCTTTTTTTTTAACTACGTCTTCTCTTATTCAATCTTGCCCCCTAATGTTTTTGTGGGGGGGGGGGGGGGGGGGGGGGGGGAATTGGTGTGTTCAACGCCACGAAAAACTCGAAAACCCTTGGGTCCATTTCTCCTTTTAAGGGGGGAAAATTTTCAAATTTTATTAAATTATCGAAGAACAATGAAGGGGTGACAAATAAAAACATCCCCCTCTTCTCAATTAGGTTCAATTAAAGATGTGACTACTCCGTGTGTTTTCTCCGAGCCCACGGTTTTCAGGAGGGGTCTTTAATTCAAAAAAGAACGATCCCACCCCCAAAGGCAAACCGTTGAATTTCCAACGTCCTAAGGAAGTTAAAAATTTGAAAAGGCCCGGGGCCGGCCTCCTTGGGGGTTTATTTCCCCAAAAGGCCCCTAGGCCGGGCCTTTAAAGCTTCCAAAACCCCCCGCACTCTCTGTACATTTTTTTTTTTTTTTTTTTCCACGATGTTTTGCATAATTTCCCTCTTTATCAATGTTTTTGGGCCCCGTTTCGGATTTTACAGTACAGAACCGCACTATGCTTGCTTTTTCCCCAAAGATTTAACAATCAACACTGTATTTGCAAAAATAATAGTTTGCGCTTGGCTAAAAACTATAACATTCCACCGGAAAAAAAGGCCCAAACAAAAAAGGTGTGTATCCGAAGTTTATGTGGGGGTTTAAACGTTAGGGGCTTACCATAAACAGGGTGGGAAAAAAATAAAAAGACCAGGACTCACGCATACACTATAGATGACGTTATGCGGGCTGCCATGGGGGTTTTTAAAAGGTGAGATATTTAAAAACACCGAGGGCGTTTCAAACAAAATAGCACAGCAACAGGTTTGAAAAAGTAACAACCAGGCGCCTAAGCTAAATCCCCTTTAACTTAATGTTTTCAGAACGTGGGCAATAGGGACAACTTTTTTCATAATGGGCCTTTTTTCAATAAAAAAAGCGATTTCAAAAAATTAAAACGCATCAAAAATTAAAAAAGTTGTTTTGTCACGTTCCCCATGGAGCCTAGATAAAAGGGAAAGGAAGGAATGATTAATTGGACAGTTTTAAAGGTTTTTCACTACAATGTTTCGACAAAAGCAATCCCGGTTTTTTTTGAACCGTCGCAAAAACCCCCTTAGTTTCCCGGTTTTTCCAAAGCCTGTGGTTCGAGACCTTACAAAACGAGTGCAAAAGGGGAAGCCCAAAAAAAACCCTATTAAATTTTCGCTGTTTTTGGCTGGAGCCTCGCCACACATAGTTATCCATGGGGAAAAAGCTCTTTTCCCAATTTCCCCACTCAGGGGTAAAAAGATTCGGGCGGAACACGTTTTCTCTTAAAAAAAATTAAACCTTAACAATGCAGTTCTTCCCATATTTTCGGGTTGGTTGGCGGGGGCCCTTTTAAACCTTTGGACGTTTGGGGAATGGCGCTAAAAAAAGCCAAGATTAACCCTCTCCTTCCCCCATTTTCGAATTTTTTTCCCCCAAAATTCACCCCACCAAAACAAAAATGACATTTTTTCCAAAAGAAACCCAACAACACATTCTAGCATAAAATTTTGACAATATGGGGCCATTCAAAATGTCAATTTTTTTTGATAACCCAAAAAAAATGAAATTTGGATGAGAAAATGTCGGTTCATCAAAAATGTACATTTTTCCCAAAGGGGGAAGGGGAAAGGGTTTTAAAAAAGGGGGGCCCTGTCGATGGCTAAATCCATTTCCCTTTTGGAAGAAACTTCGCACTTCTTCTCGGTAAGGAGCCTGGATTTTAGGATAAATCAAAAAAATCAAAAAAATTGAAGTAAAATTCAACATTTTTTCAATTTTCTATCTT
>NW_027628372.1:0-4219 GCF_034508935.2 Berghia stephanieae | reverse complement strand
TAAAATATTTTTTTATTTTATTATTATTATTTTATTATTATTTTTAATTATTATTATTTTTATTATAAACTTAGTAAAACCCATAAAAACCAACCATTTTATCGTTCGGGGGAAGGGGGGGGGGTGGGGTTAAATATTAGCAGAAAACAACAAAGTTCACTAAATTTTCATAAATGAAGCAACAAAAACCAAACAAAAAAAAAAAACTATACTAATCAATCAAACAATTTATAATACCCCCACGGGCAATTACTTTTGATACAAAAAACGGTGATGGGTTTGGGGGAAGGGGGGGCGGGGGGGGGGGGGGGGGGGTGATTTCTAGTTGATCCATCAATTTTTTTTACTGGCAGCGACAAGTTTTCTGGGGACCAAAATTGAAAAAAATTTTCGGGAACACCACGGACAGGGTCCCCAACCCCCCTAACGTGAAATTAGAGGGAATGCGGAAGGGTCCTGATTAATCCGGAAATGGGGGAATGCGTGACGTAAAAAAAATAAAAAAATTTTAATTAAAAAAGAAAAGGGGGAGGGGGAAAAGAAAAGAAAAAGAAGAAGAAAAGAAGAAGAAAAAAGAAGAAAAGAAGAAGAAGAAAAAAGAAGAAGAAGAAAAGAAGAAAAAGGAAAAAAAAGAAAAGAAGAAAAGAAAAAGGGAGAAGGAAAGGGGAAAAAAGAAAAGAAGGAGAAGGGGAGAAGAAAGAGAAGGAGAGAAAAAGGAAAGGAGAAGAAGAAAAAAAAAAGAAAAGAAAAAAAGAAAAAAAGAAGAAGAAGAAGAAGAAGAAGAAGAAGAAGAAGAAGAAGAAAAGAAAAAGAAGAAGAAGCAGAAGAAGAAAAAAGAAAAGAAAAGAACAAAAAAAAATAAAGAAGAAGAAAAAAAGAAAACAAGAAAAAAACGTAATTTTAAGCAGACAAATGTGAAATCAAGGGAGATAAAACTTTCTACTCTCTCCCCGTTCCGTACCCCCAATACGGAAAACCATCAAAATTTGTTTCTGCAAAAACTTTTTTTTTTATTCAAATTTGTCTTAGATCTTGAACACACAAAATTTAAAGATAATCTTTGTTAAATTTATATAATTAAAAAAAATTTAAATTTTTTTTTTTAATGACAATTTTACGCCAAGCGTGGAATGGGTTTGCAGGGCTGAACGAACTCGGGGTTTAATATATTTTCCGGGGGTTTTTATGTAGGTTTTGTTACGTTTTGATGGGGAGGGGTGGGGGGAAGAGAGAGAGAGAGGAGAGAGAGAGAGAGAGAGGAGAGGAGAGAAAAGAGAGATTGTTTACGAATAAAAAAGAAATTGTGCGATAGAGAAAAAGATATATAGATTAACAGACAATGGATAATAAAATATATATATTATATATATATATATTATATATATATATAAAGATAGATCACAAACAGACAGACAGACAATAGATAGAAGAAGATAGAAGTAGATAGATGATAATAGATAGAAATAGATAGATAAAGATAATAGAAGATGATGAAGATAGATAGATAATGATAGATGATAGATAGATAGTAGATAGATAAAATGAGAGAAAGAAGAAGAAGAAAAGAAAAAAAAGAAGAAGAAAAGAAGAAAAGAAGAAGAAGAAAGAAGAAGAAGAAGAAGAAGAAGAAGAAAAGAAGAAAAGAAAAAAACATAAAAAAAAAACAAAACAAAAAAAAAAACAAAAGAACGAAAGTATTGCCCGGTGTTAGGCAAGCAAATAAAAAAACCGAGATTTTAAATATTGCATTGCGTGTAAATACGATGCCCCACTTTTTCACTGCATTTTTTTTACTTTTATCTTATTCGTTTTATTGTCTATTACTTTTTCAATGTATTTTTTTTTTAAAACGTTTTTTTTTTAAATTTTGGGGGCCCGAAAACTGTCCTTAATATCGAAAAGAAAAAAAAAAGACAAATTTATTTTTTGCAAAAAAAAAAAAAAAACCTGTCAAAAAACCCGGGGCTTGCGAAATCCCCGTCTTAATCCCCTCCCTTTTTTTAAAAAGGGGATTTTATTAAAACGAAAATTTCCCCTAAACGTTTTCCCCCAAAAAGTTTTAAAAAAGGTCCCTGGACAAAAAAGCAAAATAACATGGGGGACGAGACATAAAAAGCCTTTTTAGGGGGATATTACAATTTTTTAAATTTTTTTTTTTCTGGGGGGGGGGGGGGGGGGCCCGAGGGGAAAAAAAGTTAAAGGGCAGGTACTCTTTCATTTACACCTGAGTACGGTGAGATTCCAACCAAAGGAAAATCGCCCCATTCCCTACGGGTCCCCCCCAACCTTTTATTTTCTTTAAACGATTTCATTTTTTTATTTGTTATTATAGCTATAGTATAAAAAAAATCGACCCCTGTGTGGGGATTGCTCATTTGTTAAACAAGGGGCATTTTAATTATGTAAGGGGCCCAAACTCGTCGCCAGAAGACCGTTAAAAATAGTTTTTTAATTTTGGGGGAAAAATATTTTAAAAAAATCCCGGGTGTGGAGGTTTTGTCGCTGACAAGGAAATTTCATGAACTTTTTTTCTTTTTGGTTGAAAAATTTTTATATGAATATGACGAACTTTTCCCGTATTTTAAAAAAACACCTTTCCAAATTTGCTCTTAAAATTTAAATTTCTTTTAATCCATTTTTTTCGCAAGATAAAACCCAAAAAGGGCAAAAAAAAAATCCCCAAAAAAGCGTCCATATTTTCGGTTTTTTTTCCTCTTTGCGGGTCATCCAAATAAAGGGACACCTTTAAAACTGCATAATTTGTTTATTTAGGGTGGTTTTTTCAAAATTAAAAAAAATTTTTTTACTCAATGGGGGAAGGGTTTTTGATTTTAGCCCAAATTTTTCCTCAAAAAGAGAAAAAAACATTTTTCATGTCATTGCTACCAATACTTTAAACCCCAAGTGTCTTTGGTTTGGGCCCTTTGATTTTTTATATAGCGCAATTTTCCACTAAACGTGCTCAAACCCCTTTAAAAGGGGGCCCCTGGTAAACAGAAAAACCGTAACATGTAGAACGGACTTGACGCCTGTTAGGGGATATTTACAATTTTTTTTCGGACAGAGACAATGTTGCTAACGGCCGGGTTTTCTCATTTTACACCTGAGTTAAAGGTGAGAGATGTGAGTAAAGGGGCCTTTTTTTCCCCCCGGACTCAACTTGCTCCGAAATTTCGCTAGGGTCGAACCCAGGACTTTTTCCCATCCGAAAGCGTTGCCAAAACCCCAAGGGGAGTTTGCCGCACCTTAATTCCACCTTAATTCCCCCTTAATTCCACCTTAATTTCCACAATATAATAAAAAATTATCCCAAAATTTTGTTTAAAAAAGTAACAAAGGGTTAAAAATCGAAAAATTTATTCCCGTTAAAAAAAACTAAAAAGAAAAAAAAATAAAAAAAATAAATAAACAAACAAACAAACAAACAAACGAACAAAAAAAAAGGCATGCATACATACATAAATATAAAAAAAAAAAAAATTAAAAAAAATATAAAAAACGAAAAAAAATGGAGAAGTCAAAACTAGCAACAAGCCAGCTTTGGGGTTTTTCTTTTGGGGAAAAAAACAAAAAGGGGGCCCAAACAATTTTAAACCCCCCAAAATCGTATGTATGTAAATCCCTAATTCCATGATAATGTCAAGGGCCGGATACCTTTATAAAAAATATTCGGTTTTGTAAAACCCCTATCGATATTATTGTATCGTCGTTTATGAGTTTTTCCTTGCTGAATATGTTTCAAACTCGCTAAAAATTTAAAAATTTTTACAACAGTATCGAAAAAAGTCATTTAGTTTCAGGTGAATCTTACCCGAAACATTAAAGTTAAAAAAAAAATAAATAGGTTTTAACAAATATTTTGTACATAAAAAAACTATACTGCTACTACTCTACTTTTCTACTATTCTACTTTCTAAATACTTTTGCTACTCTACTACTACTACTGCTACTACTATTATACTACTAAATGCTACTACTATACTACACTATACTGCTACTACCCTACTACTAGTACTATACTATAAATTTCTACTACTACTACTTTCTATTTCAAATGCTACTACTAAATACTTTTTTCTTTTTTTTATTATACTACAAATTTTACTACTACAAATACTACTACTACTACTACTAAATTTTCTAATACTACTATACTACAACTGCTATACTTTCTAATTATATACTACTTTCTACTATACTAATACTTACAACTCCCACT
>NW_027628371.1:0-4219 GCF_034508935.2 Berghia stephanieae | reverse complement strand
TCGATGAATAAGCCCAAACCCGGGGATTTGAACCCGCAGGGTGGCCGACCCGTGCCCAACCGAAAGTGCCGAAGAGGATCGAACCCAAGACCTTAAAAATTTTTAATATTATTATTATTATTTTTTATTATTTTTATTATTATTATTATTATTATTATTATTATTATATTATTATTATTATTAATTTTATTATTATAATTGTTATTATGGGGATGCAGTAAAGAGGCTTTTTATCGGTACTCAACTATGCGCCGAGCCAGGTAATCGGCTCAAAGCGCTTTACAACGCGTCTCAGCCAACAGCAACACTTAACGTATCGATGAGGCGATAAAATCGTATGAATAAAACCCCCCAAACCGGGATTTGAACCCCGGGCACGGTTGGGCCCACACGTGGCCCAACTCGTCGAGCCCGAGTCGTCGATCGCCCGACTCTAGCGAAGTAGCGGAACGGGTTTTAACACTCCGCCCAAACGAGTACAGGCCCTAACCGGGAAGGGCCGAAGTTTAAAACCTCGGCATGGGGACGTCCCAGGTGCGATCATAGGTGGTGGTTTATTTCGATTCAATACGCTCCGTATAGGAAATGCGCTCGACCAAAGTTTTTTTCCCCTCGGCTCTCGGAAGGCTTACCGCGGGAGGTTTCCAGCGCTCAATTAATCTGATGCAGAGCGAGAGCTTTCGCGCTGGAGACCCGTGCGTAAAGCTTCGAATCGACGAGGCGATAAAATCGTATGAAAAAGCTTCCAACCGGTTTTGAACCCCGGCACGGCTGCCCCGTACTCCGTGGCCCAACTCTGTAAAGTATTCGCGAACGAGGATCGAACCCAAGACTATAAAAATTATAATATTATTATTAATTATTATTATAATAAGTAATTATTATTATTATTAGTTATTATATTATTATTATTATTAAAATAATATTATTATTGTTTATTATTGGGGATGCCGAGTAAATAGGCTTTTTATCGGGTACCAAACTATGCGCCGAGCCAGGTAATCGAGGCTCAAAGCGCTTTACAACGCGTCTACAAGCAACAGCACACTTAACGTATCGATGAGGCGATAAAATCGTATGATAAATCTCCAAACCGGATTTGAACCCCGCAACGTTGGGCCGACACGTGGCCCAACTCGGTCGAACCCGAGTCGTCGATCGCCCGACTCTAGCGAAGTAGCGGGAAGGGGTTTAACACTCCCCAAGCGAGTCAGGGCCCTAACCGAAGGGGCCGGAAGTTCAAAACCGTCGGCATGGGGAGTCCCAGGTGCGATCATGGGTTTGGGGGGGTTATTTCATTCAAATACCCCCTAGAGGAAATGCCTCGACCAAATTTTTTTCCCCTTGGGCCTCGGGGCGGCCTTACCGCGGGAGGGTTCCACGCTAACCCTTTTTCGGCCGTACGAGAGCTTTTCCCCAGGGGGTGTGCGCTAAAGGCTCGAATCGACGAGGGATAAAATCGTAGTTAAAGCTCCAAAACCGGGGATTTAAACCCCCGGCCGGCGGGCCGCCCCGGGGCCCAACCTGTAAAGTATGGCGAACGAGGATCGAACCAAGCCCTTTAAAAAATTTTTAAAATATTATTATTATTATTTTTATTATTATTATTATTTTTATTATTATTTTTATTATTTTTTTTTTAATTTATTATTATTTTATTAATTTTTTTTATATGTGGGGATGCGAGAAAAGAGGCTTTTTATGGGCCCCCAACTATGCGCCGACGAGCCAATCGTGCTAAATCTTTTTACAAGCGTCTGCCCCAACAGAAACACTTAACACGCAAGGGGGACCGCAGGACGGAAAAAAACTTTACTAACTATTCTACATCCGAGTAGGGTGCGAGAATGTGAGTAAAGAACCTTTTTTATCGAGTACTCAACTATGCCCCAGCCCAAGCAATCGTGTCAAAGCTCTTTACAACGCTCCACAACAACCAACACTCTAACGTGCAGAGCGGGACAGGGCAGAACCAGAAAACACTAAAAGGGCCGGGTTATTTTTTTTTCATTGATTACTGGAGAGAATGTAGAAAAGAACCTTTTATCGAGTACTCAACTATCCCCGAGGGGGGAAAAATAACCAGTAAACGTGCTAAAAAGCGCTTTACAAGGGGTTTCCCAGCTAACAGCAACACTTAACACGCGGAGCGAGACTTGACAGGACAAAAAAAAAAAAAAAAACCCACTTGTAAGGGCCATGTACCTTTTTAAAGGGATCAACTCAAGAATAAAACATAGGGTGTAAAAATACCAAGGAAAATTTCCCCTTTTGCCCACACTAATTATTATTTTTTATTTTTATTATTTTTTTATTATTATTTTAATTATTATTTTTTTTAATTTTTTATATTTTTAAATTTTTATTTTATTTTTATTTTTAAATTTTTTAAAATTTTTTTTATTATTTTTTTAAATTTTTAAAATTTTTTTTTTTAATTAACATTGGAAAAAAATTGTTAAATTTTTTTTTCAACGGTTGGCAAAAAAAAACCCATAAGGGGAAAACGGGACGGCCCATACTAAATTCTCACCGGTAGGGTGGGAATTGATAAAACCTTTTTTAAAAATTGCCCGAACCAGATTGGGGCCCCCTTTTAACCCCTTTTCCGCCCTTTTAAATCATTGCTGCATCTAAAAATAAAACGGCTTAGGGCACCCATAGGTAGTTTGATTTTTTAAAAATTTTCCCTTTTTAGCCCCGCGAAGCCCCATTTTGCCAACTGCATTTTAAAAAACATTTGACTTTGCACGCACAGTTTTATGCCCCCAATTTCCTATTTTTTTTCGCACTCAACGATGGTTCCCGACGGGTTGGGTCTGGCGACTTTGTCCTACACTAATTTTTAAAAATTATCCTCTCCATAGCGGGAAATGCGTCCTACAAAAGATACTTTTCCCTCCACACTGCCACATTCAACCACGTCACGACCAAAAACTGCCGGAAATCAAATCCGGATGCCCATTTAAAAAACTGTTTTGCATAAAGTGTCCGAGCTCTGTCCGAGGGAATCGTTGAAAAACAAATTTTTTCGTTCCTAGGGAATGCGCGCGACCAAAACTTAAAAAAATGACTCCCATCCTTTTGGCGCCCTCAAAGATGATTCATCGTTGTTAAAATCCAATTTTTTCCAGGGTTTTTAAAAAATTATCCCCCTCCATAGCGGAAAGCGTCTACGATAGATACTCTATCCCCCCAACACGTCGCCACCTTCGTTGACAAAACTACGTCACGTCTATAAAGCAGAAAACAAATTGGGCCCTGCCAGAGTATTTTAAAAAAGTTTGGCCCTAAATTGTCCTAACCCAACCCTAACCCCCAACCCTAACCCTAACCCCAACCAACCTCCCCCCTTAACCCCAAGAAAATTTTAAAAAAAAAAAAACACACACACAACCCCCCACACACCACAACACACCTACAACAAAAAACACAACACCCAAAAATGGGAAGTTTTATTAATGAAATTCTTTGTCTGCTTTAGCGTTCCCCTACCGCTGTAAAAAATAATAATACGATGGCCCCCGCGTTAATTAGATCCCCTCGGCTTGGCGACTTTGTCCGGACTTATTTTTAAAATTATTTCTCTCCCAAACAGAAATGCGTCCTATAAAAAAGATACCGCTACCTTACGCTTGCCACCATTAAACGCCCAAAAACCCGGTTCAAAAAATATACTGACGGAAGTCAATCCGCCATGCCACGAGTAAAAAAAATGTTTTTGCCTAAAGTTTTCCCGAGCCTGCCGAGGGGGTCGCTTTTTTAAAAAATTTCCTTCTTTTTCGTAGCGGAAATACGACGACCCAAAAACGTTAAAGTCGTGGGCATCCCCCCAACCCCTCCTTCTTTTTTTTTTATTTTTTTGGCCCCTCAAAAGATTATCAACCCCCGACACTGCCACCAAAAAAAGCACCATCTTCCTATTCCCTTCTTTTTTATTATTATTAAATAAATAAAAACAAAAATGAATGAGCACCAACGGAACGGCTCTGGGGGCTCTTGTCCCAGTCATTTATTTTTAAAAATTTTTACTCCCATAAAGCGAAATGCTCCTACAAATGAACCGCATCCCTTACGACACTGCCACCCTTGGAAAGGAAAAAACCGCGTTCCAAACTATAATGCCGGGAAATCAAAATCCGGCATGCCCCTCCTTCTTTACGAAGCGAAATGCGCACACCAATGACGTTAAAGACGCGCACACCCCCCCCCCCCCCCC
>NW_027628370.1:0-4222 GCF_034508935.2 Berghia stephanieae | reverse complement strand
CCGATCCGAAGCGAATGTCATAACAATAGACCACATAGCCGATTACCAGACAACCACTTGGACAAAAGGCTGGACATTGCATTATTCACGTGTTTATGAAAAATCGATTACATGCGTGAGCGATACCCATCAATACTGGGTGATTGGGTAACCGATACTGACCAAATATAGAACGCCAAAATTCCACATGGATTAATCGGTAGAATAGTCCTTGAATCCCAAACAAATGGACCGTTTTATTTCGAAATCAGTTGAATCGTATTCCCTTGAACTTTATGTCTATAAGCAGAGATTGGGTTGCTGGATCTGTTAGAACTGGTAGAATGTATTTTATTATACAATAGCGTCCGATCCAACATTTGTAACTAATTTAACGAAAAATAAAATGAAAGCAACAAGGAGAGAAATTGACATGCTGAACAAACATACATGCAAAACTAGTGAGGAAAATTGAAACCGTTTTCGGGTAATACTCGAAATGGCGATGGTTATCTTGCAAAAATAATAATAATACGTATAGCTATAGCAATTAATAATTTAAACAATAGCGTATTGACCGTTCGACTATCTGAATCTCTTCATTAATCCACAATGGCCATAGGCTTATCGATAGCCTCTCTCAGGCAGAATACGAACCCCTGGTCTAGCCTGACACATTTATGTAAAATCAATGTGGAAAACATCGATCACTACACAACACACTGTCCACCAAAAACGTGATAAAACAATGGGAAAAATCAGATCCAAGTCGGCACGTGACGTTATATCGGGGAGGACGTGTGCAAACTAGACCACGTGGCTTCATTAACCAATCAAATCCAGTCAATGGGCGGCACGTGTTACAAAGTTGACCAATCGTGGCCCGGGGATCCGTAAACGGCTCTGCTTAAGGCACCATGTTCCAGGTTCCAATCAAGACAGTATTAATTCAGAAAAGTGAGGGGAACGACAAAACATCCTAGTCCATAATTTTTCAACAAAATTTTACTTCATTGAGCGGCTATGTGGTCTAGTGGTATGACACTCGCTTTCGGATCGGAAGGTCCTGGGTTCGAGCCTCGCTCGGCGCATAGTTGAGTCCTTGAAAAAGGCTCTTTACTCACATCTCTCACCGTACTCAGGTGTAAATGAGTACCTGGCCCGTAACAGCGTTGTCTTTGTCCGAAAAATTGTAATATCGCCTGAAGGCGTCATGTCCCGTCCTACATGTTAAATGTTGCTGTTGACCAGGGACCCCTTGTAAAGCGCTTTGAGCACATTTTAGTGGATATTGCGCTATATAAAAGCTCATTTTTTAAAAGAAACCAACAACCAAGATGAACCCAAGAGGCCTGTGATTCTTAAGAAAAACTCTTGAAAAATTCTTCGGTTTCAGATTTTTGACATCTTGGAGTCCACTTTAATCTTCTATGGATATTGTTTTTGTTTGCTTTTAAGGGGTTTACGGCGCTTGCAACACCTTTAGGTTATATCAGCGCCTTTCTATGGATATGGTCAGCGTATACATATTAACAGATCTGATAAACAAACGCAATTATGGGCTTACACTTCACACTGATGTAATGGACAATATTTGGTAATGATTTGAGAATATCCCCCAAAACAAAAATGAGATCATGACAATTTGGGTTATCAGACCTGCAATTAAGTACACGTCGGTTTGAGAGTATTTCCATTACAACAATAACCAAACCCATGACAACAATAGCCAATCCATGACAACAATGAGACAACAATGACCCAACCATGACAACAATAGCCAACCCATAAAAAAATGAGCCAACCAATGACAACAATAGCCAACCCATGACAACAATAGCCAATCCATGACAACAATAGCCAATCCATGACAACAATGAGAACAACAATGAGCCAACCCATGACAACAATAGCCAACCCATGACAAAAATGAGCCAAACTATAACAACAATAGCCAACCCATGACAACAATGAGCCAACCCATAACAATAATGAGCCAACACATGACAACAATGAGCCAACCTATAACAACAATGAATCAACCCATGACAACAATGAGCCAACCCATAACAATAATGAGCCAACACATGACAACAATGAGCCAACCTATAACAACAATGAGTCAACCAATGACAACAATGAAAGGCCACCATAACATCAAGGGTTATCATACTTGTAAAAAAGTGCACGATGGGCTGAGCGTACATGATATTTCCGTGACAACAATGAGAGGCCACCATAACACTGAGTTATCAGATGGTGTCAATAGGTACACAGTCGATATTGATATAGTAAAAGTGTCCTGACCAAATGAGAAAATAAAGTGTTTCATCACAGCACATTATCGGAGACTTCGCGGAAGTCCCAGGTTTGAGACTTTTTTGTTGTTGGCAAGATGAGGGTCATTTTAAGAGATCGAAATATGAAGGACGAGTTTTCTGGCCAAAATTTCAAATACGTGTTTTTGTTGTATTTTTTTTCCCCCCACAGTGCGACACTTTGGTGCTTGGGGTTAATGAATGGCAGGACTCAATCAGCTTGATGACCAACGATATCCATCCGCCATCCGTTGTCCGCTGTGCGATATGGTCAAAACGGAAGACCCTTTTCAATTTAACACACCCTGCTTGACTGTTTCGTCGATCCCTCTCACAGACTTGAGAGGGTACGTAATCCCTCCCCATCCATTGAATCGTTCATTCTCGTGGACTTTGTTGAGTCAACAAAAGTTGACAATACAGTGCCGGCGTGCGTGCACTGATTAATTAAACACGACAGTTTACAGTTTTGTTGTGACCCATCATATAAAAACGGTATTGATTAATTATTAAAGGTGAATGCGTTTATTACAGATTATGTCCCTTAGTCGTGCCCAACACAGTGAACACTATTAAGAGGACAACACACCTGTAAACACATAATTGGTTAAAAATGTGAGTGTTTTTGTTGTTGCTGTTTTTTTTAAATTTTATAATATAACAAAATATATATTTATAATCGCTAAATAAAGGCGACTGAAAGTAAAAATTGTTTTTGTTTCTTTTTTTTTGGACTAAAAAGCAATTAGGCGTTTTGCCGTTGACGGAAAGACCACCCGAGTCCCGAAAAACCAATTAACTGGTTTGAATAGCCCTGTCATAATGATGTTTATCGACGGGTTCACATAGACGGAAAGTGGCCAATAGGGAATTGTGGCGATGTTACGTGGAGTGATGGGATACTGTGTTATACACCATCATATTATTAATTGTTGTTATAATAATAATAATAATATCCTTCTCCTACACTATCCCCATCTCCACTGATGGTAGTAACCTCAATAAACCCAGATGGTTGTTTCCTATCTATAATTGCTATCTCACCCTGTACATGTAACGTCCTAGATCACTAGGGACAAACGGGACGTGTTCATTCAATAGACATAATAATAATTGATAACTGCCATTTTTTGGACTGTTTTTTTTTTAATATTTATTATTAATGACTATTATTAATTGTTAGGTTCCATTCTATGTTATTTTTGTTTTGCTCTTTTTTGTACTGTTTTTTTTTTTTTTTTTTTTTTGGGGGGGGGGGGGGGTGGTTCTTATTTCTCATGATACATTGTAGCTCAAATTTGTGTATCTCGGGGGGGGGGGGGGGGGGGAGAGTGAGTGAGTGAGGAGAGAGAGAGAGAGAGAGAGAGAGAGAGAGAGGAGAGAGAGAGAGAGAGAGAGAGAGAGAGAGAGAGAGAGATGTCTGCATGTGAGAGAAGCAAGGGGAATGGGGGCGGGGGGGGGGGGGGGGTATGGTTCAGAAAGCAATACGTTATCAGTGACATTATTTTTAGGTGTTGCTGTTGATTTGGGTTATCGCCCTTTGACAAATTTTATGGATATTGTTCTAGACATGGAACAGCCCAAGACACAGAGAGAATTAAATTGATACAAATGAATACATTCATCTATTTCTATTGGACACATTCGAATCTGAATTGTCCCACAATTCTTCTTCGAAGAAGATGAAGAAGAAGAAGAAGAAGAAGAAGAAGAAGAAGAAGAAGAAGAAGAAGAAGAAGAAGAAGAAGAAGAAGAAGAAGAAGAAGAAGAAGAAGAAGAAGAAGAAGAAGGGAGAAGAGAGAGGAGGAGGAGGAGGAGAGGAAGAGGAGAGAGGAGGAGGAGGAGGAGGAGGAGGAAGAGGAGGAGGAGGAGGAGATGAGGAGGAGAGGAGGAGGAGAGAGGAGGAGGAGGAGGAGGAGGAGGAG
>NW_027628369.1:0-4228 GCF_034508935.2 Berghia stephanieae | reverse complement strand
TTTAAAAAAATTTTTTCATTAAAAATTTCCCTTTAAAATAACGATAAAGCAATTGATCCACAAGGAAACGAACGATGTGCGCCCGGTTTTTAAGACCGTTACTGCTGTGTCACAAAGTGTGACACTTTTAAAATTTAAATTTTTTAAAACATATTTTTTAAATTGCCAAAAATGTTTATGTTCCCTATGCCTTCTGTACGTGGTTTCATCACATAAATTTTTTTTGAATTGTTCTTTGCTTTTTTATATTCAAAATTGAAATAAATAAAAAAATTCTAACTGTAAAATTGTGTAAGTTCGGTTTATTTTCAAAAACGAAAAAAATGGACGTTTGGGGTTTCCCCTTATAAAACAACAATGATGAATTAAAAATACGACGAATGAAAAAAATTTGGTAGGGGCGTTGTTAAGATGTTTTAAAAAAAAACTTTTTGGGCAGGAAATTGTATGTACTTTGGGGAACCCCGCAAATTAAAAAGGCATTTCAATTTTGACACGGCGCCGCCAGTCTGGGACTTTTTTGTCCTAGTGCGGAAGGCTGCTATATTTTTCTACTCCCAAAACGATTGAACACGGGACTGGGACAGTCCTGTCCCGTTGATTTTGTAGCATTTTCACAAAGGGCTTGGGACACAACGGGACTGTTTTGTCCGCCCCAATTTGGTGGGGAAAGATTTCTTAATTCTTATGTTAAAGTTTTGGACAGGTGTCCAGGACAGTCCTGTCCTAGTGCGGAAGGGGGTTTTCAGGGTTAGGTTTTTTTTTTTTTAATTAAAAGAGAAAAAAAATTATAAAAAGAGAAAGGAAAAAAAAAAAATTATAAAATTTTAAAAATAAAAAAGAATCATCATAGTCAATCATTTTAAAATAACCCAAAAACCCCTCACGGTTAGAATTTTGTAAAAAAAAAATAAAAAGAGAGAAAAAAATATTAAAGAGAAAGGAAGAAAAAAAATATAAATTTAAAAAAAAATAAAAGAATAAGGAAAGAGAAAGGGGGGCAGGCCGGGGTTTATCCAACAGGGATCTGGGGTGGGGGTCATGGCCCTTTTAAGGGCCCTATAGATAATTGTATAAGGTGGCCCTTATAAGGGCCCGGGGTTATAAATTGTATAAAGTGGCCTTATAAGGGCCCGGGGTATATAATTTTATAAGTGGCCCTTATAAGGGCGGTGTATATAATTGAAATAAGGTGGCCCCTTTTAAGGGCCGGTGTATATATGATCATTGTAAAAATTGTAAACAACAATTTAAGGTGCAAAATCCAGCATGATTTCTTGCTCTTCGGTTTATATCAATCGGACATCGGCAAAAACAGAGGCAGCAAAAAGATCCTAAATTTTCCCACAAGGACGTTTTGCAGTTTTCGTATTCGTGCGTTAGGATACGTTCCTTACTACTACTGTCGAGGGTCGATGGGGTTCTACGTTTTTGGGCCCTTTTTCTGAAAGCAAGATCTGACGTTTTGGCAGTTTATGTCGATTCGTAGGTTCAGGGGTACGTCTCCTATACTACTACTGTCGATGGGTCGACTGGGAGTTCCTACGTTTCGGGCCTATGTTCTTGAAAGCAAGACTCTGAACGTTTTGGCAGTTTTAGTCGTATTCGTAGCGTTCAGGGATACGTCTCTATACTACTACTGTCAGAGGGGTCGACTGGACTTCCTACGTCTTCGGGCTATATTCTTTGAAGCAAGGTTTGGACAGGGTTGCAGGGAGTTCAGGCTTGTCATCGATTCTTTTACGGGACAAACACGGCAGACTGGCGTGTCAAAATTATAGTCAGTTTCATTTCATTTTTCATTGAGATTTTTTGCTCTCTTACCTGAAAGTTCAAAGGCCCAGGATCGCTGCTTGATTTGAAAAATCGCTTTAGCTTCGAAAAAGCTTTCTTTATTTTGCCCATCAGTTTTTATTCCTCGTTGCTTGTTGATACGATTTAATTTAGGGCAACTCAGTGACCCCTTTAATCCCTATCGCTTACCTCAAAGGTCAAAGGTCCAGGATCGCTGCTTGGGACTTTGAAAAAGCTTTCTTAATTTTGCCTTGGGGTTTTATATTCTCCCCTGTTTGTTGATGTGATAGGTCAAGCAAATCAGTGACCCCTTATCGCGTCAATGGATAAAACGGTGCTGGAAGTTGCAAAGTATACATGAACGATAAAAATTTTTTTCTTTTGGTAAATTACCGGAAAGCCGAAGCTTCGGTTCATAGGGTTGAGATCATCAATTGCATTGAAGGTGCCATAGTAAATCAATGGAAGAGTCGTTGGGCCGGTAGGTATCATCACTCTCCCGGCCAAAGATTCCCCTTTTTTTTGGTGAGTTTTGTTTCATAACGCGGACGTGACAAATTAATTCTGAAAAAAAGCAATGCTAAACTTTGCGCGTCATTTTGAAAAAAAAAATTGTTTTTCTATGTTTGAACATGACGCAACTATGGGCGTCTCTTTATGCTTTGCGTTTAAGTAAAAAAAATCACAACGGTTATCCCATAACGTCCCAACACACTAAAATGTTTGTAAGATTGAATGTTTATAATCTGATTGATATAATTTAGCTAGAAGTAATCACGAAAAAGGCTGTCTGAAAATAACAACAAAGACTTGAGTAAAGTCAATTTAGTTCCTTCTTACAGCTCATTCTAGGTCGGTCTGAGACAAAAATGTTGCATTTTTTTATTTTTTATTCATTTATCTATCGGAATACCTCCCGGGAAACAATTGGTCTAAAAATTCACCTGCAAGTCAAAGGTCTTTAGGATGGTACGCGTCAAAGGGAGCAGATCAAAGTAAAAGATCAGGGAACTCGAAGAAATAGACACTTTCTGCTATTCGGAAGTATAATTGACAAGGATGGAGGCACGGAAGCAGAGGTGAAAGCACGAATAGGAAAGGCACAGGCTGCATTCACATTTTGAACAGAGTTTGGAGAACTAAAGATATCTCCTTCGACTAAAACTAAGACTTTTCAACTCAATGTGAAGTTGTCCTACTGTATGGATGTGAAACTTGGGCGCATCACAGGCATGTATAAGGAGGGTACAGATTTTCGTAAACAGGTGCATGCGTAAGCTACTCAGAATAAAATGGATGGTAGAATAAAAAATGAGGAAGTATGGAAAGAACACAGCAGAAACCAGTGGGAGAGGAAAAAGAAGAAGACGTGGAGTGGATTGGACACACGCTTAGAAAGAATGACTCACTATAACAAAGAAAGTATTGGACTGGAACCTCAGGGCAGAAGATCAAGGGAAGGCACGAGGGGAAAATGGAGAAGAATTAAAGAAGCTGATATACAGAGAAGTGGTAAGACCTGGAATGAGATTAAAAGATTAGCCCCGGATAGGGAAGGATGGAAAATGTTTGTTGTGGCCTATACCCTGGACCCCGGGTGAAAAAGGCAATGATGTGATGATGATGTTTATTGATGATTTATCTATCTATCTATCTATTATCTATCTATCTATCTATCTTTATCTATTATCTATCTATTACTAATTTTCTATCTATTTTATCTATCTATCCATCTATCATATATCTATTCATCTATCTATTTGTCATACGCGTCTTACGGGGAAATATGACCGCCTTTTTAAAATGTTTGATTTGTTTTGTTTTTTTTCTTTTCCTTTTCTTTTTCTTTCTTTTTACTAGCCGGAGACCAGGAATTGATAAAGACAAACCCAAAATGGTCATTGTTTGCTATAGCTATAATTTTGTTGGGTTTTTTAAAGGGGTTTTTCGGGGCTGCAACGATTAAGGTTATATCAGCACAAAAAAAAGGGAAAAAAATGGGATAGCAAGTCGATGCGCATAATGTCAGGAACGCTAGCAACAACTCCTAGAGAATGGGGCCCGATAATGGCAGCGATCCCGCCCCCCGATGTCCGGGGGAGACGTTACGGGAAACTGTTCTGAGTAAGATCAAAGAGAGAGAGGGGAGGGAGGGAATGGGGGGTACCCTCTGAAGGCTAATGGACGGGCCCAGTTTCGAGAAAGAAATAAGTCCGCCAACCTTGTAGCAGAATCCTGACTACGAGATGGAAGTCGGTTTGGACGAAATTTATCCTCGTGGGGGCGGGGACGTAACCTCCTCGGTATGATACGATTGGAAAAAAGTTTATGTTTTCAAATAATACACTCAGAGTTTAGTGTCGATATATTCACTGGTTTCAATTTATTTTCGAAAATTATAATAGCTATGAATTGTACGATCGACTTTAATATA
>NW_027628368.1:0-4229 GCF_034508935.2 Berghia stephanieae | reverse complement strand
CATCCCCAATACATACTCAACACTAATACATACATACATCATACTACCATAATACTTTACATACATACTAATACATACAAAATCATAATACATACTTACATAATCTACATCGTCAAAAAGTCAAAATGAAACTCACCTCATCTCCTTCTCTCGTTTTGTGTTTTTTTTCCCATCAGAAACGATCTGTTTCGTAATGCCACTTTCGGGGGTGTCCTCATAGTTCTGCCCCACTAGTGAACAAATGTGTAATGATGAGATTTAGATGATTGTGCTGCTTGTTGTTGTTTTTGTTGTGATGATGATGTGAGGGTTTTGTGATGATGTTTGATGATGAGGATGATGTGATGATAATGCGCTGTTTTTTTGGGGTTGTGATGATGTGATGATGATGATGATGATGATGATGATGATGATGTGATGATGTGATGATGTGGTGGGTGGTGGTGGTAGTGGTAGTGATGATGAGAATGATGATGACGACGACGACGTGATGTGATGATATGAGGAGACGATGATGATGTGAAAAGATGAAAATGAAAGGGTGATAAAAAAAAACGAATAATATATCCCCAGTCGTCTCAATAACCATGTGTGGGTTTTGATTATCCTGATGGTTAAATTGAATCTTAGTAAACTAGTAATGTCGAGTTAGAGCAAACTCTTCATTTATTAGAAGAGTGAGTTTGTATTTTTACACTTTTAAAAACATCTTAGTTTTGACATTTTGACATTAAACCCAATTTTTCTTTTAGGTCATTATGAAAAAAGATATCGTTTGACACTTTGACTCGTTACACGTCTTAAACATATCTATCACCCAAAAGTATGATTCTAGCATCTTTCGCGTGTATATCACGTCTTACATATTTAACATCAAAAAATGTTTTTTCTTGACTTTTTCACCTATCTAGTTCTTTGACAAAAATATCGGATTGACGGGGTCAGTCATTTGTGTCAGTACAGCAAGTATTACTTATTTCATCCACAGTATGACTTTTTCTTGACGTCACTTCCCTATTTTAATTCTTCCGTAATAACCCCAGATACACGCGGTGAGCTGTGTATTCATTAGTACAGCACGTTTACTTTCTATCATCCAAAAGATGTTTGTTTTTGACGTCACCTCCCCTTTAGTTATTCCGAAAAATCCCCGATACGCGCGGTGAGTCAGTAAATTAGGAAGCAGTCTTACTGTCTTATCCAAAAGATGATTTTTTCTTGACGTCCCTTACCTTCAGTTCACCCAAAAAATTCCCTATACAGGCGGTGAGTCTTTTGTATTGAACGCCGTGTTACTTATTTCCCACCCCAGAGGAAAATAATTGGCTTCAAAGTCGTGACTCACTTCCCCCGTAATGACGCATGCAATTAGTAACTGGGTTTTAAATATTGAAAAAAAGGGAGGCCTTGAGAAAACTCCCTCCTCCGACGAGCGAAAAATGTTTCCCGGGGGGAAAAACATTTAAATATGATCATGGTTTGACTTTTATACATTTGATCATATGACATGAGATAAAATTTAGCCGCCCTGAGAAAAAAAAGTACGATTTTTTTTTTTGAACCAAGCTGCTCGTTGCTGGGCGGACGTGAATCGACTCTCGAATCCCATTGTTTTTCCCCACGTTATTTACCTTTTTGTTCATTCCGACATATCATAAAAATTTACGCTTGAGTCATGTGCCGCATGTTTAGCAGTCTTACTTTTTATCACCAAAAGATGATTTTGTTTCTTGACGTCACTCACCTATTGACTTTGTATCCTTCTGGGTTAAAATTTTGTCCCGGGGGATCCATCTTACTTTTCCTTTTTTTCTCCCCTTCTTTTTTCTTGCCTTTCTGCCTTTTTTTCCATTGTTTATGCTTTTCTGAAAACATTGATTAAAGTCAAATAAGAATTACACTGCTTTTGAAACCCCCCCCAAAAAACAAAAAACAAAAAAAAAAAAAAAACAAAAAACAAAAAAAAAAGCAAAAAACCAAGAAACTTATTTAAAATTGTTAGCAGAAAACTCATTATTAATTCTATCGATTAACTTTGCCTCATCTTGTCAAAAATGTGTAATATTTGTCGTAATAGATATGATAATCTCCACCATGGTTTTAGTTTTGTGTGAGTTTTGTGATGTAAATGGTGCTGCTCGAAGCTCGAAGAAATAAATAACAATGTAAAATTGAATGTAAGCTTCAATACAAACCCAGTAAACAAAAATTTTGGGAAAATTTGATTCCTTGTTAAAAAAGCATGGGATACTTTCCCCGTGTGGGGTAAAGCCCAGTTTCTGTTGAGATTTTCTGCCCAATACTGACCTTTCCAAATAGCATCCAAAATCCATCCTACAAAAAAAAAGGGTCCTCCTGTCACAAGGTATGTAATCCCCCATTTTGCTGTTCTTAAGGTAATGTGATGGGGCCTGTGGATACAATAATAAATCATCATCATCATCATCATATCATCATCACATCATCTCATCACATCATCATCATCATATCTCATAAATCATCAAAAAACAACAAAAAACAACAACAACAACAACAACATCAACATCATCATCAAAAATCACCCAGTAATCATTCTTATCTATACTACAATACATTAAGGGGCCTTTTTTACTCTTTAAATTTTTGACCTCTGGGACAAGTAAAACCAAGGGAAGAAGAAGAAGAAGAAAAAAAGAAGAAGAAGAAAGAAGAAAAAAGAAGAAGAAGAAGAAAAAAGGGGAAGAAGAAGAAGAAGAAAGAAGAAAAAAGAAAAAGTTATGTCTTATTTTTTGCCTAAAAGCCCCAAGGGGAAACCCCACATAAGATATGCGTAAAAGACGCTTTTCTTTTTTGCGGCAAGTCCATTTTGGACCCTTTTTTTTTGGGGGAAGGGTCCCCCTTTGGGTTGTTGGCACCCCTGACCACCCCGGGGATCCTGAACGGGCCAGGGATGACCCCCGATTCCAAACACACCGGCCGTGCAGAGGAAACAGGAAAACCTAAAAATGGGGTCTTTTTAGATAGAAGTGGGTGCCCCCTGGGGGAGAACAAACAAAAAAAGATAGATAGGGTGGATAGTTGGATTGGGTTTTGTGTTTTTTTCGGTGGAGTGGATTGGGGAAGGGGGATAGTCTTTTTCTTCCCGGAAGATAGATTTTTGAATCTCCCTTGCATTATGTTTGTCTTGAGCAAGGGTTTCTTTACCATTTGGGTCACTTTTTGGGCGCTGAACCGCGGGGCCTCGCTTTTTGGGTTTAATTTCCAAAACTTTTCATTGGGAAAAAAAACCCCTCAAGAAAAGATTTTTCTTGTGAATTAAAAAGGGGAAAATCATTATGGGTTTTTTGGGGGAACCCCGAGATGGCCCAGGGGTAGGCCATTTCACTTATACCCAGATTTCCCCCTAAACGGCATGTTTGGAATTTTTTTTTCCTAAGCAAGAAAAATTTCAAAACTATTGCTCATCTTTTCAGCGTGAAAAGCATGATGCATGGATTTTTTTTTGGGGTCCCCCTTTTTTCCCAGATAAGATCTTTAGGATAGATTTTACCATTGAGATGATTTAAAAAAAATTTTATTTTTAAAAAAAAAATTTTTACCCCATTGTTGACATCTATTGTTTATCATTTCCAAATTTAAAAAAAAAGGGAATGTAAGTAATATTATAGTCCTTTTCCCAGCAAAAAGAAAAGTCGTAATGGCCTGCACTGTATGAAAGGGGAAATTCCCCTTGCAGATTTCCATGTGCTAGAATAAGTTAAAATATTATACAATTCACCTTTTATAATATGCTATCTTTGAACCCCCCAACTTGAAAACTTTTAAAAACCGTAGGTAAAAAATTAGAAATTAAAAGACGTTAAAATACATACGAAGAGAGCAAAAAAAAGGGGGGGAAAAAACAGATTTTCCAATTTTTAAAATTTGATTTTGGTTGCCCCCCCTTTTAGTGATGTCAGGGTTTTAAAAATTTCTTTTTCCCCCTCTGAGAAAATCAGAAAATCTACAACTATAATTTTTTAATGGTTATAATTTTTTTTTTACCGGGGGGTCGAACCTCAGAAAAATCCTGATTATTTGAGGAATAATTTTGGGGTGCTTTTTTTTTTATTTTTTCTTTCTTGCTTATTTCCCGTACTGTTTTTTTATACACACTTTTTTTAAGAAACTTTTTTTCCCCCCAATAAACATTCAGACCCATAAATACGTTCACTTAGTTGTGACTTTGTGGTTTGTATAAAGACACCCGC
>NW_027628367.1:0-2500 GCF_034508935.2 Berghia stephanieae | reverse complement strand
TTGTGTTGAAATTATATCCCAATTTTTTTCATGATTCATTCCTCGCGAAATCGTGTGGGTTTCGTTTCTGTTATCAAGGTTCCGCCCCAGTTAAAAAAGTTTATTGGGAAAAAGATACGGAAAAAAGTGTCCATAGATAGGTATGCAATTTGGTGCATTAGTGCAGTAAAAATTGGTGCGCAAAAGTAGTTTGTAGCGGATGCGAGACTGCGTGTGTGTGTGTGTGTGTGTGTGTGTGTGTGTGTATGTGTGAGTGTGTGTGTGTGTGTATCTCTTTCTTTTTTTTTTTTTTTTGGGAGTGCCTACGTACACGGTAACGGGGCATCTAGCCTCAGGATCTACGTACACGTAAACTGGTTTACTGTTGCAACACAAGCAATAGATGGTCCTCGCTGTCGTGACCGCACGCGCTGCGTGTGTGTGTGTGTGTGTGTGTGTGTGTTTTGTGTGTGTGTGTGTTATTTTTAAAAAAATCAAAACAATTTTAACCATTAATGGCGAGATTCGATCTTACACTCCCCAAACTCCAGATCTTAGTCTTAATGTTATCATTAAAAGACAAGCTTTGGGATTTATAGTTTAATTGAAGCCCGAGTCTAAATATACTCTTACTACTGCTCTCTTGGTGAAACGATTTATTCCGCATAAGCAATCTGCAGAAAAAAATCAGTGTCACTGTAAAAGGTTAAAATTTCACGAAGTACGCTCCGTGAACACCGCTGTAACAATCCTTTGATCTACGTCATCAGGCAACCCGTTGTTTCTTTCATCTTTTCCCATTCCCCCTTACTATCCCCCATCCCCCGCCCACCTCTCTCTCTCTCTCTCTCTCTCTTCCCTCTCTCTCTCTCTCTCTCTCTCTCTCTCTCTCTCTCTTCTTATCATAGTGTTATCCCTTCCCCTTCCCATCTCAATGTAAAATGAAAACGTTCTGCTGTTTGCAGATACATGTATGATTGTTTTGTTTTTTCTCTCTCACTCGGCTAGGATTAAAAACCAGGACATCAGGTAATTGGTGTCTAATGCCAAAGTATAGATTCTCTCTTTGGCCAATTTAGTCACGCATGTGGCAGCCCAGCTATTTATTATGTTCTGCCTATAACACACAATAAGTGGGATTTTGGGGGTGGGTACGAAAGAAATCAAGGTCATAAGTAACCGTGCACAAGAGCTGTATAGGGAATTGGTTTCTGGGGGTCTTGCAAATACCAAATATTTTATGGAAAGCTCTTTCGAACTCCAAGACGTCTGTGTGTTTTGCTATCTTGGAACAAACGAAACAGACGTCTTGATGTGTGACCTAGTTGTCTGATTTTGTGACCTGGATGTAAGGTTTTGTGACCTAGATGTATCCTTTTGTGTGTGCAAGCCATGCGGGTAAGTACAGCGATAGCTTGCCAGTTGAGGAAAAGAAAAAAAAAAGAAGCAGCGTATCTTCATTTGAAAAACAAAACAAAAAAAAAACCTGAAAAAAACAAAACAACTTAACCTTTTAAAGGCGAATATCAATCTTACTTGGACCAAAAATAAAATCTTACCGTTTCATCAAAAGACAAAAAACAAATTACAATTTAAAAACTTGAGCTTTTATATAGGGCAATATCCACCCAACGTGCTCAAAGCGCTTTTTATCAATATTCTTACTGCTCTTATGGTGGAAACGTTTATTTTTTTCTGCGTTAAAAAATAATATAAATGACGACTATTATTTGAAAACAAAAAAATCAATGTCACTGTCAAAGGGTTAATTGCAGTACTCCTGCATCCTGTGAGACTCCTACGGCACTTGCTAATCATTAAAAAAGGAAATAGCAATCAACAATACTAAGTTGAAAAAAAAAGAAGAAAAAAAGTAGGGGGGGGGGGGGAGCAAACCCAGTAGCAATGCAACCTTTAGCGGCGAAATTCGATCTTTGACCTAACACCAAATCCTCTTTCATCAAAAGACAAGTAACGGCCAAAACGATTATAGACAATTGAAGTCCGAGTTGGATAGTCTGACTGCTCTCTTGGTGGAAAAGCTGTATTCTCCGTTAACAATAATAAAGATAAAAGCAAACTATTATCTGAAAGCAAAAAATTTGCTTCGCTGTTAAGGGGTTAAGAACATCTGCCTAGCATCGTTGACATGCTCTACGTCACCAAGGTCACAAGCGACACGTCTCCCTTTCGTCTTCATCATGCAACCCCCCCCCCCCCCCACCTCTCCACTCTCACGGTGGTGGTGGCGGCGGATAAAAAAGGCCTTTTTTTTTCTTTATTCAATCAACTTGACTGCTGGTGGACCCTAGGCCTCTCTACAAGTCCAAGAAATAATACTCACTTTTTCTCTGCTCCAACGAAAATATCTACCCCCTACCGGTCTAATTATTTGTAGCAGACGACAAATTTCTCAAAACGGTCACGTGACACTGTAAAAACAACACAGGAAGTCCATGAAAGCTTATTTACGGCATTTCCTTTGAACCGTGGGAAACAACAAAATTTCGTTTTCATTCGA
>NW_027628366.1:5000-17961 GCF_034508935.2 Berghia stephanieae | reverse complement strand
AGTTTTTGAGGTCAGTTTGATTTGGATGGAAAATTTATATTCTTGTTGAGTTATATTGGCAAATTGCCAAAAAAATAAAAACTTTGAATTTTGTATTATTTTTTCCATGTCTTAATCATTTTACTTTTTTTAGTGATGTTTTTTTTTACGGCTTTAGTTTAAATACATTTAGGCGGTTTGATGACAGTTTTTTTAATACATTTTTCTTTCTGCTTATTTGGCATAATGTAATAATTCATTCTGTGATTTTTTTTTTCTTTTAATATTACAAATCGCTCTAATTTTCGGGGGTTCAAGTTTTTTGAGGTTTAAAAATTTTTACAAGTCCCAAATAAATTCCAAATTTTCATGCCCTTTGGCCCTAGAAAAAAAACTAAAAAAAACCAAAAATTTTTACTTTAAATAAACCCAAACCAAAGAGTTGTTGAATTTTTTTTAAATGTTTTAAAACATTTTTCTCTGGTAAAACTTTTTTGGGGTTTTTCAAAGTTTTGTTTTAAAAACCTGTATTGTTGTTGGTTTAATATAATCCAGAAAATCAAATGCTTTTTACCCAAAATCTGTGGGGTTTAAAGGGGAAGTGACACAAAAATTTTGAATTTAAAAAATATTAGGATTATAAAAAAAATATTAGATGCTCTGACATTTTCTGATCTAGAAATACATCTGGGGGCAGGGAAGTCATGTGGTCTTTACCCCATAATCTGTTTTCCAACTTTTTTCTGTATTTGTCTTTTTGGGAAAGAGTTATTTGGTTTTGCCCTGGATTGGCTGGGGGAAAGGAAACAGTAAAAAAGGATAGGCTATAGGTATAGTTTGGAGATGATTTTTTTCCTTGTAACCATGTTAATTTTTCCTGTTTTATTATTTAAGATTTTTAAGATTTAAGTGTTTTTCCTGAGTGGATCCCGTGCTTGTTCTGAATGAAATTTTTGATGAGGGGGGTTGTTTCGTTTGTATTAAATCAGATATTCTGTCAAATGTTTCCCGATGATGAAAGAAAATGGACATAGTTTCGCTTTACAAGTCCCAAAGTCTCCCAAATGAATGGTTTTGAGTCCCAAAAAGTTTGGTAATTTTTATGAAGATTAGGTTTTAAGTTGTGTCAAAAAAGATTCTGAAATTATGTGGATTTTTTAAGAAAGTCGGGGAATTTTTACCTTAAAAACCCCTAAAAAAATAAAATTTTTTATTTTGAAGAGTAATTTTCTTTGTTGTTTAGTAATAGGAAATTAGATAAAGTAAGTTCTCAAATTTTAAAGTTTTATTCTTTTGGATTACAGAAATTTACAATTTTTTCATTTAATTACTTTTATTCACCAGATCGTCAAGCCCTTGGTTCACATTTCAGAGGTCAAAAGGGAAAAAATTTTTGTAACAAACCCAGCTTTTAAATTATATCAATTTGTTTTGACAACAACAAAGACGAACAAAGGCAATTTAATTGTTTTTTAAAAACATCATTAATTTTTTTTGTTTTGTTTTGTTTTATTCAATTATTTTGAACTTAAAATTGATTGAATATTAAATGCTGGCCAAGTAAGTAACCAAAATTACATTTATCAAAATTTTATTTTTGAATAATTTTTTTTAGTATTTTTTGTTTAAAAATTTTAAGAAGTTTCATTATTAGTAAGTTTTGGAAAAAGTAGGTTCATTTTCATTTATGACCCAAATTTTAGACGATCGAAATTGCAATTTAGGCTTAATGAAGTCGAATTTAAGCTGTGGGGTTTTGTTGATTTTATTTCCCTTTAAATGAAGGTTTTTATACCTACTGAGCAGTTTTTGATATTTGAAAACAATTTTAAAGATTAATTTGAAAATGAAAACTTTACCCCCAACTTTTGGTGTTTGTTCGATGTCGCCTTTTCCATTGTATGTTCACGAACTAACAGATCAAATTAGTGAGCACAAAGAAATTCAATTTTTTTATTTTCCACCCAGATTTTTTGTTTGTCCAATTGTCATATAAGGGTCTTTTCTTGTGCTAACAAAAATATTTATATTTTTCGTTTTGTCTATTGGGGTTTATATACTGAAAAAATCCAGCCAATCAAAAATTTTTAAAAATCTTTTGTAACTGAGGGAAAAAAAAAGTTTTTCAGGGCAAGGCATATGGGAAAACTGTCCTAAAAGGATTGCATTCTGCCATTAAGTTTAATACCTTTGGTGCTAAATTCCTTTTCCCGGTTTCTATAGGGATTGGGGGAAAAGATGTTTTTTAACAGTATAAAAAAATTTCCAAGGGATTTGATTGTATTACTCGTTTTTTTTTTTTCGAATACAATGAAGATCTGAAATATCCATTTTATTATATTCTTGAACAACCAAAGAGCTCTGAGTTTTATATTTTTTGATTTTAATTTAATTATTTGTAGTTCTGTAGTGCTTTTAAAAAAAAAAAAAGATTTTAAAATTTAGTCAAAAGATTTGTTATGGATCATGATTGTTGCCGATGCTTTTATTTTTTTTTTTTTTAGTTTACTTTCTCTTAATACAATCTCTAACAAAATTTGTCCCATAACAAAAATGTATTAATGTGTTTTTTATTTATTTCTTCAGACATTATTTGCTTGTGTTATTTCAGTTTAATTTTTTATTGATACCATGATACAGTAAATATATTGTATGTGGATTTTTTTTTCTTCGTTTTTTTTTTTTTCAAAATGTCTTTTTTGTTTTTTTTTAAAAGTTTGTTTTCATTTCTATTCTTTTGTGTCTTTCCCCTCATTTCCCCAGGGTTTCTCTTTGTTTTTTTTAAAGAGGCAGTTAATTTTAATTTTTGCCCCAGATTGTTTTAAACCCAAATCTGTCATGTTTTTTTTGTATTAAACTTTCTCATTTTAAATCAAAAAACGAAATTGGGACAGAATGCCCGTTTGGTATCTACAGCCCTTCCAAAACGTTGAAAAATTTTCATTTTTCGATTTTGGACCTTGTCCAATTTAATTCCCCCCAATAATTTTTTATAAATAGTGAAACATTGAAAAAAAATAATAATGAGTAATAAAATAAGGAAAAGGTGGAGGCTACTTAAATTTTAAAAAATTTTCAATGGATGTTATTTTGAAAAATGATTATGGTCACAATCAAGTGTAACTTTTATTTGGGCCAATTTTAAGTTTCATTTTTGTTAATGAATCCCCCATTTTTTTGTTGTGAGTTGTCAACTGTCGCATTTGGATTAACTTTTTCAATTTATGAAGTTTCCAGGCATTTCAAGAACTTCTAATTTTGAATGTCAATCTTTTTTAAAATAAAGATTTTTTAAGATAGTAATTCTGAAAAGGGCTTTTAGCAAAAACATTTTTAAAGTTTAAAAAAATGATTGTCTTTTATTTCTGTTTGAAACCGGTTTTTGGGGGGAATGGCGGGGGGGGGGGGGGGGGTCCGCCAACTCATTTTTAAAAAGAATAAAGCATGTCTGAAAACAACCAGAAGCTTAAAAAACCAAAACGTGTCATCTCACATTGTAATTTTGCTAAAGACAATGACAGAACCAAATTATGCAACGAGGAGAGAGAAAGAGTTGTTCAATCTGTGATTTTGGTATGACCTGAAATTTATGGGGGCAGTTTTCCTAAATATTTCAGTTTGTCTTTATTAAACTGTCTTTGAAAAAAAAGGAATCGCATAATAAATTTATGTTAATAAATAAAAGAAATTTGGTGGTGTGTGCATAAATTTAAGACTTTTTTTTTTGTTAGTAGATTGAAAGTTCTGCCTGGAGTATTTTCTGGTTTAAAATTGTCAAAATGCGTGTGTATATATGAGAGACATCAGAACAAAGCGTTGACCACTAGTAGATGAATGTCTTAATTATTTTTCTCCATTTTACGGGTGTCGTCAAAGTATGCTTTGCTGCAATTAAAAATGGTTAGTTTAAGTGGTTTGTTGGGGGGGGGGGTTTATCGTGCTTAAAACAAAAGTGGCCCGGCATGTATTTGAAATTTTTAATTTTGGATGAGTAAACCAAGTGTTGAGTGCTTGGTTTACTAATTCGAAAAAAATGCAACGTAAAAATTTAAGGCAGTTATGTTGTTGTTTTTTTAAAAACCCAAATTTCCTTCAATTGCTTTAAAAGTAAAATTTCAAAAAAATCGTATCAAGGCGGAAAATATCAGAAACAAAAAAAATGAGGATTATATCCCATTTAAAAAAAAGATTGCCAAAAAGCACATTTCTTGCTTTGATCAGATGCGTGCATTGTGGTTCCGTAAAAGATTAAAAAAAAAAAAAACATTTTTTTTTTGTTCAGCATGATAGTAAATTTTTGTAAAAGCTGCTGTTTGGGGACCAATTTATTTTGTTTTTTGTTATATCCCTCTTTGAAGTGGTGGTTTCCCTTTTGAAAATTACAAACTTTCATTGAGGCATTCACAAACAGTGGCTAAAGTTGGAACACAGTAGTAAATTATTATGATAAGAAGGAAAATTTTAAGAAAGAGATGACAAAGTGCCCTGTATTCCGCTTTACCTAGTTTCTACTATTTATATTTATTTTATTAGTTAATATCTTTTCCCCCCTTTTTTTTTGGGGGGTTTTCTTTTTTGTTTTTTTGTTGGGGGGGATTGTTTTGTTTTTTTTTTTTTTTTTTAATGGGGTGGGGGGGTGTTTTTTTTTTTCTCCGTCATTAAGGTTGTAATAATACATACTCAAAAGATTATAATTTAAAAAAAATGTAAAAAAAATTTGTCAAATCCCAGCTTTTTATTTAAAACTTCCTTGATTTTCGTAAACCCAAAAGCATACACGAAATCTTATTTTATCCTCAAAATTTTGTTATACCGTTTAGTGGTAATATTGATTGACTATCTTTAATAAAACAATCATAACAAGGGTTTTTATTTTTTAGATTTTTGTGCAAGGCAATTACCAAGCAGTTTATTTTGTTTTTAAGAACTTAAGAAGTTCTAAATTAGGGGTGTTTTGGGGTTTTTTATGCAGTCATTATCTCATTATAAATAAATGACTTTTTTGAGGGATAAAATAATGGTGCCACGATTTTTTTTCTGGGGGGGGTTCCTGACCTCCCATATTGGGCGGGGAGGCACTTACTGTGTCTTCTACCCCCCTGTTTTTTTCCCCCATGCTTTCCATCTTTGTCTTGGAATGAGATTATTGGTTTTTGTCCTGGCCCGGCTGGATACCCTAGCTGGGAGGGAAACAGTCAAATGTTATTTAAGAGTTTTGGGAGATATTTTTTTTTGTCTTGAAAATCATCTCTCTGTTAGTAAATATATTGTTTGTAAACATTTGGTGTATTCCTTTAGTGAGGGCTGTGTTGTGCGGGTTGAGACTTTTAGGTGATCTCAGACTAAGTAAAATGAAGTGTGTTTTTGGAATCTACTCTTTCCCCTTTTTTTTAAAAACCTTCCCCTTTGTCTTACTTTTGTTGTATGCTTTAAATTGTAAATTTTATATTTTTTGACCTTTTCTTTTTTCCCTTAATTGGAGTAGACCCAGCTTTGCGCACTAATGCATTTAAATTCAGTATATATTATCCGATGATTTCACTGAACAGTCCCAAGTGGCATTTTAAACGGAGGTTTTCCTTTTTGTTCTTTTCCCTTTCCAATCAGCTCCCTTCCCATTTATGCGTTCCCTATAACGACTTGACCGACTTTTTAATTATACATTTGAAATGTTAAAGTGCTTGTTGTTAAAAGTTGGCAGTTAAAGTTTTCCCATGTTTTAAGAGACTAATTTTTATAACTTTTTTTTCCAAACAGTCGATCTAAATTTGAAGTGTATGATCTGAAATTTCGGTTTAATTCAATTTGGTCGTGATGTCTATTTAGCCCCTTTTGTTGTGAAAGATTTGTTTCAATTGAATATCAAAAGATTAAAAAAAAATTTTTTCACCCCATTTACAGTGCACTTCCCCTTATTTGAATTTGATTAGGTGTGGGCCCCTCCTGTGGTGGGCTGGCCCACTTTTTGTCTTTTTATCCTCTGTATGTTTGCCTTCCATGGTTTTTTGTCCTTTCCCCTGGACGAGAATATACTATTGGGGGTTTTTATAGTCAGGATATTTTCAGGACAACAGTGAAATGATTCACTCTTGGTTTTTTTCTTTGGGATTTTAAAATTTAAATCAAATGTCTCATTTCATCACGGCCACCAGCTTATTAAATATGTTTATTAGAAAGTTCTTTTTTTTTCAGTTCCTGGGTGGGGTCGTCTATCTCCCCGCAGGGGAAAGGTCATTGCTTTGTCTTTATCCTTTAAATCTGTTTTCTTTGTCATTTTTCTGGTTTGAGTTTGCTCAGTGTTTTCGGGGTCCTGACTGGGTCCTTAGCTTTGCGGGAAAATGTGGGTTCCCTTTTTTTTTTTTTTTTTTTTTTGAGAGGGATATTTTTTCACTGTAAAAATTTTTCTTTAATTTTTTTTTTAAATTTTAGTTTTGATTTTGTAGTTTGTAAACAATTGGTGTATCCCCATACGGGATCCTTTGGGTTCGTTTATGAGACCCTATTTGAACTGTCCCCCCTTTTCCCCTTTTTTTTAGGGCTTTTAATTTCAGATCTCAACTTTTCCCCCCTATCATCTTTTGGGAAAAGAAATGCCCAATAGTGTCACATCGTTGTAAATCCCCAAAACAACCCCCCCAAAAAAAAAGTTTTCAGTTTTCCCCAATGGATCACCCCCCGTTTTTTTCCCATTGTTGAATGAATTTTTGAAATTTAAAGATTACCCTAGAAAAAGGGTAAATAATCAATTTCCCTTTTCCCCTCTTTTTCCGGTTCAAAAATTTTTTATTACTTTCATTCCTTTTTCAGTATAGTATTACAGTATTAAAAGTTTCTTATTATGCGCTATGTTTTGAGAAAGGTATATGGTGGGGGAAATCTAATTTTTTAAAAATTTGGGCTGAAATTCAGCTCTGTATTAGTTATAAGTTTTAATTTTTAAAACTTTATAGGATAATTATTTTAGACGTTTAGTTTTGAAAAAGTCCTGCCAAATCTTTTGCTGAAGAGCAAAAAAATTTTTAAATTGCATTTATTTATTTATTTATTTTTTTATTTATTTATTTTTTTATTTATTTATGTTTTCATTTAAAAAAATTTTTTTTTTTTTAATTCTTCATTGGTTGTTCGTTAATTTACTTTTTTTTTTTTTGTAATGAATTTTTTCCCCGGGTTAGGTTTTATTTATTTTATTTTTGAATTAATTTTTTGGGTTAAAAAATTGAGTGTCCCCTTTAATGGAGATTCTGTTACATTGTGAGGGTTTTAAAGGGTTTTGATTAGCTTTTACAATATGAAAAATATTGTGATCTTTTATCTATTTTGATTTTTGTTAAATTATACGTTTGTTCATAATCTTTGGATGGTTGGAGCTTGGTTTTTAAATTATACATCAATATGTCTTAGTAAACATTGAAAAAATTCAAAGTTTTCCATGATCCTTAAAAACATTTAAAACAATGAAAAAAAAAATAAATAAACATCAGACGTCATTGAAAAACGCTGTTATATTAAACAAGGTATGGCAGGAACTCTCATTTGCCAAATATTTTTAACCTTGAAGCCTTTTCATTTTGCCCCCTTTGGAGGGTTTTTTTCAAATCCAGTTTATATGCAACCTCTCATTAATGATATAATTCTTAAATCCTAATCGAAAAACTGGAATCACGCTCCATTCCAGCCAAACCCACTTCTCAAAGATTTTGGGAGTTCTATGGGGTTTTTTCAGCTGTTGTCATACACATTTTTGTTTTCATTTTCCTACAATACTTTTGACTGCAAAATTTGAGCAATTAAGATGAAGCCTGGGTTGATATTTCAAGTAATTTTTTAAAAGGGCCCAAAATAATTTTCAAAAGATTATTTTCTCAATCAGCGGTTGTTAACAGGCCGTTTTTAAAAACCCCAGATTATTGTCCCCGAAATTAACTTTTTGTTGTTGATGTTAAAATTTTTTAGCCTTATTTATTGACGCTACGCTACTTAAATAGCTATGTAATTTTATGGTCAAAATTAGAATAAAATCGAAATACAAATAAGTCATCTATCCCTATGTTTTCCAGCTTGCTTTCTGTCGTTGTTTTGGAATGAGATTACTTGGTTTGTCCTGGCCCTGGACGGAAGCCCCTTGCTGAGAGGGAAACAGTCAAATGTATAGATACTTTTGGGAGATATTTTTTTCTTTGCAAATCATCTTCTGTTACTGTTATGCACTGTATTATGTTTTGTTTACATATTATATATTATTTGTAAACATTTGACTGTATTCCTCTTAGTGAGGACCCGTGGTTGTGTCTGGATGAGCTTTAAGGTGATCTCAATCTAAGTACTTTGATAGTGTGCTCTTGGAATCTAGTCTGTTTCCTATTTCAACCAATTCCCTTTGTCTTAATTTTCTTCGGTGTTTTAAATTTATAATTATGTTCTAGAACTTTTTACTATCCATTTTCTTCCTTTTACTTGGCGCTGATATGACCTTAATGATGTTTTTGCAAGCGCCGTAAAACCCTTAAAACAAGACAAACAAATAAACAAATAAGTCAAAGTTATAATTTAGTCCATTATTGGACTGCTAAATATGTTTTAAGTGACATTGTATAGGCTTTTTTTTTAAATTCGGTGTATTTTATTATAACTTATGACTATTATTATTTATTATTATTTTATTTTTAAATTATTATTATTATTTTTTTTATTATTTTATTATTATTATTATTATGATTATTATTATTATTATAGTTGTTTTTTTAAATTTTATCTTTATTATTATCATTATTTTTATTATTATTATTATTATTATTATTATTATTGATGCAGATTATAATGATCCCACAGTCTGCGTATTGGAGCTAACAGTTTAACACTTGTGTTACGTAATTGTTGTTTATTCAATTAAATTTAACAGTTGAAGTCTGATTTTGTTTTTTTAGTTTCTTTTATATATTTTTGGGGAGGGGGTGGGGTGGGGCGGGGGAGGAGGAGGAGGAGAGGGGGGAAGTTGATGGCAGTTGGTGGGAACCACTGGTTAAGGTCTCTTATCTCTCTGTTCTGCTGGGTGGGGTTCCTGACATCCCATAGTGGGCAGGGAGGTACTTACTGTGTCTTCTATCCCCCTATATCTGTTTTCCAACTTGCTTTTTGTCTTTGTCTTGGGATGAGATACTTGGGTTTTTTCCTGGCCGGATACCTAGCTGGGGGGAAACAGTCAAATGTATCGTTTGGGAAATTTTGGGAGATTATATTATTGTCTTTTAAATCATCTCTCTGTTATGTACTGTATTGGTTTTGTTACATGTTATATATGATTTGCAAAATATTTGAGTATTCCTCTTGTGGGGACCTGTGCTTGTGTCGGGATGAGACTTTTAGATGATTTCAAACAAAGTACTTCGATAGTGTGCTTTTGGGAATCTACATTGTTTCTATTTAAACCCCTTTTCCCCCTTTGTTTTAACTTTTCTAAATTTTCATGGGTGCTTTAATTGTAATTCTAGAACGTTTTACTATTCCATTTTCTTCCTTGTTACTGGCGCCGAAATGAACCTCAATGCGTTGCAAATGCCTCAAAACCCTTAAAAAGAAAAACAGCAAACCATCTCTGTATCGTTGACTGTGGCTATAACTGTCAGGGTGAATTGTTTTCACTTTCTTGACAGATTGAGTACTGGGTTGGGTAGTTTGACCTCTCATGGTAGGCAGAAGGTCACGGTGTCTTCTATCCCCCAATCTGTTTTCCGGGGTTGCTTTCTGGGGCCATTCGAGAAAATATCCGATCATCCAGGCGTCAGCCACATTGCACTGCGGTTCCCAAAAATAAAAAAGATGCCGACCTGGGGCTGGGATCCGGGTTTCCCAGAATCCTTCAAGCGCAATGTCATGGGGAACCGGAGTTTACCTGGGCTTGCTCCACCACTCACCTGTCGGAACCCATTGTGCGCAAAAGAAGAAGAAAAAGGGGCCGTTCAAAAATAGCCATAGATGGAGTGCGAAAAAAATAAAATATACAACAAACAAATCTGGAAAGGTTAGAAAACTGTGATCGTCAGACTATGAAGTCTGAAATTTTACTGCGTTCAAACTCGTATCTTGAAATTTATCTACACAAAATTTTCAGGAAGATATGTTGGAAAATGTTAACTCTACAATAATTGTTTTAATAAACGCACAGCATAGATCCATGTACTATATCGAAGCTTATAATATAAGGGCGTTATCTCAACTGTTGATGTATAGCTCCAATTTTCTTTATGTTTATGCCTAACCTTTTCCCATATGATTCAATTGATTTTTTAATGTCTCAAACAGTGATTCAATCCCATGCTCTTGAATTAACTCTGATTAGTCCATTAGAGGAGGCCATTTATCTTTATAAAAAAATCAAATGTGATTACTACTTTGTATTGAAAATTGTGTTACATTGTTTGAAGAAAAAATATTTTACTCTAACTCTACCCCATTAGGGCATTCATTGCTTTTCAACAAAAACGGAAGCAACCTTCTAAACTAGGTACCTCTCACTGACAAAAACAAAGAGAAGACTACAAAATATCTCTGCCCTCTATCTGGAATTTAGTAATGTATTTATGTCTTATTGTTTTGTTGTTGGCTGAAGAAGGGTTTTGAGCTCGAAACGTTCCATGTTTGGTATTTGTTCTCTTTTTTGTTTCCTTTTTGTTTATTTACTTTTTACAGTCCACAGTTTCTTTTAAAAACAAAAGCAACTTTCGATATTTAGATTTTAATACGGCTTTGCTATAACCCGGGATAGTTTCTTTAACGAATTTGATGAATTTATATTTAATCGTGGCCGGTACAAGTACAAGCTTTGTTTAGTCGCTTTTGAATTTTCGAATTTCTGATTTCTGCTTGGTATTGAGACATCTTTTTTACTTATTTTTTTTTCCCCCACCCTATATAAGGAATGCTAACATGGTATTTATGAGTGGGGGCGTTGTGGTCTTGTGGTAAGACACTCGTCTTCGGCCCGGTATGTCCCGGGTTCGAGTTGAGTCCTTGGAAAAGGCTCTTTACTCTTTTTTCTCTCGCCCTACTCGGGGTGTAAAATGAGTTTTGGGCAGAGAACAGCTTTATTCTCTGTCGAAAAAAAAAGTAATATCGCCTCACATGCGTCATGTCACGTCCTACGTGTTAAGAGTTGCTATGGCTAGAGACACATTATAAAGCGCTTTGAAAATGTTTGTGGTTATTGAGTATATAAATGCCAAAGTTTTTTTTGTTTGTTTGTTTTTCCTTCTTCTTGTTTTGTTGTTTGTTTTTTTGGGTTTTTTTTTTGTTACATGTTAAGAGGACTTTGTTTTGTTTTTTTTTAAAATTAGGTTTTACAACGTTGTCAAGGTTAGCGGTCATTTTAATCGTTTCTTGCTTACTGTCCATTATGCCTGTTGCGACGTTCACATATATAGGGGTCTGACATCCGAACCCCAATAGGGAAGAAAAGTCGTGAGATCAATCCTAAACCCTTTGGGGAGGTGCTATTATGTAACCAGTCCTTCGGAGTACTAATAATGAATAGGTTGCATAAAGGTGGCTAACTATTTCAGGTGCGGGGTTTGTTTAGGCAGATTCTTAGGATTACGGACGTAAAAGAGCGAGGGTAGATGATCTTCGTTGTAGTTGTAGTTTAGATTTTACAGTTAGATTAGAAATAGGACACCATCGCCCTGGGCACCAGAAGATTTAATTACCAAGGTATGTATCCAGTCCTCCGAAAGAGTTGTCTTTACACTTTTAACATCACACTTTTCTTCCCTATTTTCCATGGGCTTGATTTAGAAATTGTATGTTGTAATTAGGCAAAATTGTGCGTTGGTTTGAGAGTTTTTCCATTCAACAATGAGCCCACAATAATTTGGGTTATCACATCAACACAGGGGTAAAAAACAATCCCAGAAAAAAAAAATCATGTTACAGAAAGAAACAAATCGATTAAAATTTGTAGTGTAAAAGCTTTTCGGGCCAAAATGACCGAGTCTTTCCTCAGAACCCGACAGTGTTGTATTGATTAACAATTAAATTTTGAAGAAGGGAAACCAGTCAGGAAATAATATTTTCTTAGTTTATTTTGAGTGTGCAAAAAAAAATTAACATAATTTTTAAAAATATGACAGTATAATCTTATTATAAAAACATTTTATGATAATATTTACACATAGAAAAAACCCCAGAGAAAAATTGGACTTATAATTTACTCTTCATATTATTTACAACGCTGTGGGAAAAGTAAAAATTCATGGTTGAAACCGACGTGCACGTGGGGTTCAAGCTCAAACATAGCATTTTCTATTGGCCGGGCGAAATGCAAAATGTAAAAATGAAATCTGAATACTAACGTATAAAAGTAATTATTTGCAGGTCTGTGACCCTTGATGTGGTCTCATTGTTGAAATGGAAATACTCTCAAACCAACGCAAATATTTTACATTACAACACCGTTAAATCAGGCCCCTAATTGCGTTCGGTTATCAGACCTGCAAATATTGGCTGTTTTAACAATTCCAACTTCACAATTTAAATAAATTCAATTAAAAAAGAAAAACGGCATCCTTGTGCCTTTTCTGTCTGTTTTCTTTATTTCTTTCTTGTTCTTTTCTTTTCTATCGGGTATTTTTTTTTTTTTTTTTTGGGGGGAAAACGAATAACCAAAAAGATCAAAAGAAGCAATATGTCTATTTTATGTGTACCCACTTGTATTTTTTAAATTGACCAATCCAGACGGAGGTGACCTTTCAAATTATTTCCCATTTGGGCCTGATCTAATTATCTTTCACCTTAAAGGTCAAAGGGTCATTTTGAAAAAAAAAAGATAAATATAGCGACAAGCCTAAAATCTTAAACCTCTTTACGACTAAGAAAAAATTTTAAAGCTTTAAAGGGTTTCTTATCGACGTGCACATATTAGCAGGTCTGGTTGCCGAAGGCAATGTTTGATTTAACATTGTTGTAAGGGGACAATACTTTGCGCGGG
>NW_027628365.1:0-4232 GCF_034508935.2 Berghia stephanieae | reverse complement strand
CAATTTTGCCCCCGGGGGCCCCTTTACAGCCGAATTTATCCAAACGGGGCCGCTTCCGGCTACCTTTACACGTCGAGTATCCTGTCCAACCCGAGATGACCAGTGTGACTGCCAAACCGAGAGGACCCTTGTTCCTGAGCCGAATGACCTGTGTGTCTGTGCCCGTGATGACCGTTTGCCTGTTCCCGTGATGACCTGTGGTCGTGCCCGTGATGACCCGTGTGCCTGTGCCCGTGTGACCGTGTGCCTGTTCCCGTGATGACCTGTGTGTCTGTGCCCGTGATGACCGTGTGCCTGTGCCCGTGGATGACCCGTGTTGCCTGTGCCCGTGATGACCCGTGTCTCAGTGCCCGAGATGACCGTGTGCCTGTTGCCCGTGATGACCTGTGTCTTTGCCCGTGATGACCGTGTGCCCGTGCCCGTGATGACCTGTGTGTCTTTGCCCGTGATGACTGTTTTTGCCTGGGGCCCGGTATGACTGTCCCTGTGCCCGTGATGACCTGTGTTTTCTGTGCCCGAGATGACCCGTGGGTCTTACCGGGCGTGAGTTCAGCCAAGTTGAGCCTCGTCCCTATTACTGCCATGCAAATATCCGAAGGCATCGTCGCGCAAAGTGGTTGGGCCGGTGTTCCTAAAAGTCGCGTCTGTGAAAGTGAAACCACGTCACAGAATCCCGCCTGCACACATCTGCCCAGACGACATCACGCCAAATGCAAGGATCTGCCTGAGCGTGACCACTACGTGGTGAGATAATCCATGTTTTGTAGGTTTCTCGTGTATATTGATTCAATATATCGTTATTCCCATTAATTTTGCAAATTTCTCATGATTCATAATGAAATATACAATGTATTTTTGGAATGTTTAAACTATTGCTTATAATTATAACAGTGTAGTTCTCTCTACATTTACCGCTAACAAGCGAACGTCCACTTAATATTCCATGTCTATATTCGACATGAGCCTCCTCACATTTGAGACGTTCGTATTTAAGTTTTAACGCTTTTCTCATCTTATACTTATATACCGCTATGCTGAAGCGACGTAAATTACATTGATTGCATTTCTTTCAAGTTGAATTCGTACATTGAATCCTCTCTGCCTAGTTGACCATTGATAATTTGTCAATGAGGACATAGAACGTTCGAGTTGGGGGATATGTAATAGAATGACCATTCTATTTAATGTATTTGATTTTGTACTCTATTACTCTTTACTACTTGTCGCTACCATCACTATTTAATTGTATGCAAGTAATGCAAGACTGTGTGCCTCTGTGGTTGATATAAAACATTTCTTTACTCGTGTGTTTTTACTAGACCAATAGTTACACTGTGTGTTTGTGTTAAGCCTTACACAGGAGTCTCTCGATGTAGTCTATTTTTATCTTCGGCTGGGTTGGACTCTGGCCTGATACTATATTTTTTGTGTGATTTCTTTCACCACTTCACATCGTTATATTCATTTTAACAACTATGATCATTTACAAATTTATATCACAAATTTCTGGCAAATCATAGCTTTCTAGCCACCTACCTGAGTCACCCTAAATCTACTTTTTTTCCTTCTGTATACTTAATAATTGCTACTCAAATATTTCATACAGCCATAACGTTAACGCTTTGTTTACTATTTCGAGCTAAACATTTACTCTTTAACTCTGCAATTCACTATGATTGATTTGTAGCATAACTCTTTATTTAGACTTATTCGTTCCTTCATACATGTCCCCTGTTAATTGCATTAATTTGTTTAAATCATGAAGAGCACACAACTCGATCGAGTTTACTCACTTCAGTCTACGCATCCCCTTTACCTGGGCCAGTGGCGTAGGTGCTTTTCCCCGACGTCCGCGTAAATCTATTTTAAAATGCTATAGCATAATATTAATTATGAGATATTCTGCCATTGATTCTTTTCATTCATTCATTGATCCTAGGCTGGGTCGAGTTTTGAAACGATCAAATCGAGGGGTTTTCGATCGAGTCCCCTAAAATCGAGTCGGTTTTTGGGCGGGTTTTGAGTCAGTGACGTCATCGAGCAGTTTATTCGTTTGAAAAAAAAAAACACGAGCAACTCGTTGCCACAGGAAACTTCACATACCCCTCCCTCTCTTATGTCTGTGGCTGGCTTGACTGCAGCTGGTTATGATGGGGGCTGCCAGATGGCCAAGTTCAAAATTGGTTACTAAGAAACGCTTTTCTATTATTATTCTTTTAAAAAAAAAATCTTTTATTTAAAAAAAATGAAAAGATAAGTTTATCCAACTGTAGTCGATTGTTTTGTTAATCAAAAAAAAATGAGTTTTTGCAGGGAGTCAAAATTTGCTTGTGGTGTTGGGCTATTTGGGTCTATTTGACTACTTGGGAAAAGAGAAATATGGCTGTCTGGCTGCCTTTGTATTATCTTTCGTCGCATCACACACACATACACAACAACACACACACACACCCCATCAAACAGTTGTTGATGGTGAAGGGTTGAGACCCCCCCCCCCCCTCCCACCACCATCATCCCGCTGTCACCTTAACATTTCATATTTAGTCGCGCCAAAAGTTGTCGGCCGCCCCACCTCCCATAATTTGTCACTGGTCGCCCATCTCCTCTTGTTGTGCGGAAAGTCGTTCCCTTTCATTCATTATTTGAAAAATAAATGAACAAGAAGGGTGTGTTTTTATTAGGTAGGTAGATAAATAAATTTAAAGCAGGTTCCACACCCGGGACACACACGGATTGCCCGGACACGATGATAACGATGCCGACGACAATGGATGACGAATGATGATGTGATGATGATGATCGTGTTTTCTGTTTAAAAAAGAAATACTTTTTAGCAGGTTCCACCCCCCACACGGATAGACCGGACCCCGAAGATGATGATTGTGGTTTTGCTGGCTGTTACGGCTGTGATGAGGAGATGATAAAGATGATGATGATGATGATGACGATGGCGCAGATTGGATTTTTTTGTTCGGGCGCTCAGTGGTACGGTTTTCTCTTGTCACAAAAATCAAGCCTTTTCAATGGCCGATGAGTGACAGTGATTGTTGAAAAATTGTGATCCAGACGTTAAGTCCGTGTGTCAGGCACTTGACTCAGGTGTGAATGTATTCTTATCTATAAGCAATGACGGGTATTGTAAAGAGCTTTAATACAAAAAGACCCAAACAGCGATCGGTACCTACTGTACGAAATGGATGTATGGTCGATATGGCGTCCCGGAGGAAAAAATTAAATAAAATATTGTGAAGTTCATTGAGCATGGTAAATCCTTGGAAATGCGCTTTGAACTAATACACCTGCTAGAACCTCCGATTCCAATATAAACGACTGATTAATATTCCCATATATAAACTATAGTTAGCTGAAAATCTTTCTTTGTCGACTCAAAAGTATGGAACGAATTAGACAAAGAAATCAAAGGGTCTTTAGGCCACTGATTGATTTTAGATTGATTATTACATTGAAATGTGTTGATATTTAAATTTTATCCATTATTATTAGGGTGGTGGTGGTGGTGGTGGTGATGATGATGATCCCCCCTAAATATGATGGTGATAAATAAATAAATTAAACATAATTCCCTTTATTCATCCCAAAAGGGGAGATTCGTCTTTCGGGTCTATTCAAAGGGGAAGACTGGAATACCCAAGCGATAGCCGCAGTGCAGCGCCGCAAATTTAGTTAGGGCAAGGTGACTTGCTCAAGACCACCAGCGGCGGGTGATCGAACTCGTACCTTTGGGTGCCAACCAAAGACCGTACCGCTGCCCCTGATGATGATGATGATGAGATGATGATGATGATGATGATGATGATGATGGGAAAATAACAAAGAATACACAGGCATCTAAAATTGAAACATTCCATATTCAAAGCTAATGTGCCCCAAACGTAAACAAAGGTCGAGAAGCACGTGGAAACCACATTTTCCTGCCCGGGGGCACTCACGTTCCAATGAAAATTAATTTTGAAAAAAATAACCCTTTTTAAAAATTTGGCGTTAAAGGTTTAAAAAAAACAATATTCATAAAACCCGATCATCCCTCAAAAATGTCTAGATAGGGATTTTTTATGGAACAAAAGGAAAAATTTTTCCCTAAAATTTATCAAAAGTTACAGTCTATAAATTTTTAGACCAGAGCAAATTATTGCGCTGGGTGAACAAAACGAGAAAAACGGAGCCGGGAATTTTCATAATAATTTAGCCAATATTATTATTTCCCCAACTGT
>NW_027628364.1:0-4238 GCF_034508935.2 Berghia stephanieae | reverse complement strand
AGTCGAATGAAAACGAAATTTTGTTGTTTCACGGTTCATCAAAGGAAATGCCGTAAATAAGCTTTCATGGACTTCCTGTGTTGTCACGTGACCGTTTTGAGAAATTTGTCGTCTGCTACAAATAATTAGACCGGTGGGGGGTAGATATTTTCGTTGGAGCAGAAAAAAAGTGAGTATTATTTCTTGTACTTGTAGAGAGGCCTAGGGTCCAACAGCAGTCAAGTTGATTGAATGAAAGAAAAAAAAGGCCTTTTTTATCCGCCGCCACCACCACCGTGAGAGTGAGGGTGGGGGGGGGGGTTGCATGTAGACGAAAAGGGAGACGTGTCGCTTGGTGACCTTGGTGACGTAGAGCATGTCAACGATGCTGGCAGGTGTTCTTAACCACTTAACAGCGAAGCAAATTTTTTGCTTTCAGATAATAGTTTGCTTTTATCTTTATTATTGTTAACGGAGAATACAGCGTTTCCACCAAGAGAGCAGTCAGACTATCGCAACTCGGACTTTCAATTGTCTATAATCGTTTCGCCGTTACTTGTCTTTTGATGAAAGAAGATTTGGTGTTAGGTCAAAGATCGAATTTCGCCGCTAGAGGTTGGATTGCTACTGGGTTTGCTCTCTCCCCCCCCCCCCCCCTCCTTTTTTTTCTTCTTTTTTTTCAACTTAGTATTGTTGATTGCTATTTCCTTTTTTATGATTAGCAAGTGCCGTAGGAGTCTCACAGGATGCATGAGTACTGCAATTAACCCTTTGCCAGTGACCAAGAGAGCAGTAGTAAGAGTATATTTCGACTCGGGCTTCAATTAAACTATAAATCGCAAAGCTTGTCTTTTAATGATAACATTAACCCTCGAAGCGTCAATAGTACCCGGCCAAAATGTCGGGGCAATTTCATTGATTTTACCAAGGTTTAGAAAATAAGATGTAGTAGCTTTGTTTCCAAGAATAAGATTGTAAAAGTATATATTTTCTGAAAGAGGAATAAATTATGAATACTTATGACCATTTATAAACGACATTGTGACCTTGACCATCCTTTGAGATGACATTGACCTTGACCTTGACATTTATTTTTATCCGGCTTATTTACTTTGACCAGGGATAAGTCAGCTAAATTTTGCCTAAATTGAAATTCTGAAATACCCAAGTTGTAGCTCATCATTTCCTCTTTCAGACAATATATAACAATAGATACAAATATTCACTGCATCTGATCTACATCAACAATAAATGACCCAGTACTGGACAAAAAAAAACGTGTTGTTTTCCTTACCTTTATTTTTACTGAGAAAAGAGAGAGAGAGAGAGATCTCTATTTATCCACATAGCACAAAAAAAAACCACACAAAAACACAAGAATTATAAACACAGAGTCACAGAGTCAAATAACTGTCCATTTGAAGGTCACAAGTGTTACTGTTAGGCCTACTCTGCCAAATAGGTTTCTATTAGCTAAAGTAGATCTATTTCTAGATCTATGGAGGCCCGAAGGCCCTGGTTGTGGCTCAGAATCGGTCATTTCGAGATGCGGTAAACGTGTGAAAAGAACGCTGAAAATCACGGTTCAACGGTCTGTTGGCAAGAAGGAAACGAGAAAAAACGAAAGAAGAAAACATCAAGGACTTCACACAACAGAGTTCTTATGTGTGTCTAGAGTGCCGGTCGTTGTATAGTCACTTTAAACTAGGGCCGATTAGATCGGCCCGAACGTTATGGGGGCAGCCGAGCGGCCGATTAAATCGGCCCTTGACACTTCGAGGGTTAAGACTAAGATCTGGAGTTTAGGGAGTGTAAGATAGAATCTCGCCATTAATGGTTAAAATTGTTTTGATTTTTAAAAAAATAACACACACACGAGCGCGGGCGATCACGACAGCGAGGACCATCTATTGCTTGTGTTGCAACGGTAAACCAGTTTACGTGTACGTAGATCCTGAGGCTAGATGCCCGTTACCGTGTACGTAGGCACTCCCAAAAAAAAAAAGAAAAGAAAGGGACACACACACACACAGAGTCTCTCATCCGCTACGAACTAATTTTGCGCACCAATTTTTACTGCACTAATGCACCAAAATGCATACCTATCTAGGGACACTTTTTTCCGCATCGTTTTCTCAAACTTTTTAAAAAACCTTTGTTTATTTTGCGCGGCACCATTGGAACCAGATGTAAAAACACACGATTTCACGAGGAATGAATCATGAAAATATTTAGGATATAATTTCAAACACAACATTTGAAATTCATCAAGGATTGTCTAGTACCGAATGTTTTTTGATAGAAAACTAATGCATCTTCAAATCTCTGCTTTCAACGGTAAGCGGTAAGTTTTTTATTTATTTTTCTGTCCAAACGAATGATTGGTCCTGGTAAGGAAGCTAAGTATTGGTAACCCCGGCGCAGCTCTCTAGTTCGGAAAAAAAATACACTTTGATTTTGGATAGAATGAGAATGTTCAAAAAGGTTATGAAATAATGCTGGATCAAAACCAGTACTCACTTGCTCAGTTATTATTCTATAGTATAGCACATCAACCAAAAATAAAAAATAATAATACCTACAGTAAGCAAAAAGAGCAGAAAATGATTCTGATCCTGATCCGTCACCATGAAATTGAAATCTTGCCTTTTGTTAGTGAGTACAGATTCTTTTAACTTTTAACATAAATGATGGTCTTATTATATTATTTATACATGAATTTCTATCATTTTTTTCCATTTTTAGTGTCTCTGACACAGGTTCAAAAGAAAGGATTGGAATTGAAACAGAAACTCATAGAAAAGGTAAGTCCCAAAAGCTCAGTTGGTAGCCTTACAAGCTAAGGGACACTTGGGTTTGTTAAGGAAGTGTCAATTGCCAAGGAGTGAGTCCTTGGTAGTTGACGGTTCATCAACTGCCAAGGAGACAAATTGGAACTCTTCAGCTGCATGTGGTGATTTCAGTTGAACCTCAATTTGCGCGCATACGAATCTCAAATCCCGTCACTTTCTTCCATTCACTCATTCCTTGTCAACAATCGTGGAAATGATCAAGTCAACACTTGTTGGCATGTGTTTTTAATTTTTGTCTTTTCACGAATTTCAAGATGAGTTAAAATAATATCAAAACAAAAATTACTGTTGATTTCGGATTCAGCGCGGAAAAAAAAACCCCAGAAGGACGAAGTGGCAAATCCCTGCCAAGTCCTATCTAGATAGATTATATAGAAAAGTAAGATTTCCTTTATTTTAAAGGAAATATACTGCACATCGTCTTAATAAGGAACTATTAACGTAAAACATTTGTGCAACAAGATCAATCTGTGGCAGTTAAGAAGAGTAAATAGTTGACGATCTACCAACTGGCAATGTCCGTGACAAAAAGAGGAAATATGAGAGAGAGACAGAGAGAGAGAGAGAGAGAGAGAGAGGGGGGGGGGGGGGGAAATGACAGAGAAATACACACACAGAGGAAAAAATGGCAGAGAGGGAAAAGAGAAAATGACAGAGAGAGAGTGTGAGAGAAAAAAAAAAAAAGAGAAAATGACAGAGAAAGTAAGAGTAAAAGAGAGTATTAGATGGCAATACATCACTTGGTGACACTAAAGGTACTACCGGGGCAATTAAACGTACACATGCGTAGTTGATGAACTGACACGGTCCTTGGCAATTGACGATGTGACAATTGTCAAGGTCCTTCCCAATTGACGCTACCATTAGTTAAATCTGGCAGAAAGTACTTTTGCGGTAGACTAGCTTCTTATCGAAAGGGTAGTGAGCAATTGCTATAGTCCATTTAATATTTCGAGACTAGGATAAAAACTAAACTCTTGGGATTCATGGCTCTGTAGGTCTACTATATAATATTAATATATATAAATATAAAAGTGAAGACCAAATTTTCTGAATTAAATTGTTTTGTTTTTATTTCAAGCACTCTTTTCCTTACCTTGTATCTTTTCAGAGTCCAGAGCCATACGTGCAAAAGTACAAGACCTGGATATTTTATCTTCATATTCTCTAATGCAATGTTAACTTAAGCTTCTGTCTTGGCACTCTGTCAAGACTCATCTCAGTTCAATCTTTCTCAATCATTCTGTATGTTTAACCTTCTATTTAATAAATTGAGCTTTTTATATAGCGCAATATCCACTATACATGCTCAAAGCACTTTATTTACAAGGGTCCCGTGGCCAACAGCAACATTTAAGATGTATGACGGAACATGAGCCTGTTAGGTGAAATTACAATTTTTTTCCG
>NW_027628363.1:0-4242 GCF_034508935.2 Berghia stephanieae | reverse complement strand
TGATATGGTAAAATTTTCCTCCCCATTTTTTTTTTGTCGGGGAAATGATTTCATGAAAGAATTTTAAATAGTTTTTTAAAACTAAGTAAAGGCAAAAAAAAAAAATCAATTAAAAGAAAAAAAACTCTCCTCTATCTTCAACAACCAATCACTTTGTTCTTAATTATGTCTTGGGGTTTTTCCAATCGGGAGAGCGAGAGGGGGAAGGTTTGTCCCCCTAAACTCGTTTACTTTTGGCCCTTTTAAATGCGTTTTTCTAAAAAACTGCAATCTTCGTCACAAAAAACCTATCTCCCCTTCAATTTTCAACCAATCTTCTTAAAACCCTTTCTACAAATGAGTGTCATACAAATACGCGGGGGCCCTTAGGAGCCAGAGTCTTCAAAAAAAAATAAATTTTATGAGTAATTTTTTCAAATTGTGTAACTTTTTTTTTTTTGGGGAAAAATCAAGTAAAAAAATTTTGAATTAAATTTTTTTTAAAAATTTTCAAATTTTAAAATTTTAAAAAAAATGGGGCCCTTCTAAAGCCTTTTTTTTTTTCCTTTTTTTTTTACCTCTGGCCAAAATATTAGGGAAATTTCGGTTGGAAAAACCAAAAAAAAAACCCCTTTTGACTTTTTAAGATTTTTGGTTGTTTTTTTCCCAAATTAGGGCCCCCTTCGTTTCCATAGCAACGGGCAACCCCGAAAAACATATATGCAATATCCTTTTTCCCAAAAAAATATAAAATTATTTACTGTGCAAAATAAGGTTTTTAAGGGGTATTTCATCAAATAAAAAAAAAGACCCTTTTTAGTGTCGCTCCCCCCCCCCCCCCTTCCCCGCCCCCCCCTTTAAAAGGGTTTTTAAACCCCCTTTTTTACCCCCTACAGGAAAAAACGTCCATTCGTTTCGTTTTTACCAAAAATTTTTTTTTATTCACATTTCTTTTGTTTATCATAAAATGTAAAGAAAATAAGCAGTGAGTTGTGAGCATGTTTTGCTAAAGGGGCACTATTTTTCGCAATTTTTTTATGCTTTGTGTTTGGTGAAAAAAAAATATATTTTTGTGGTTTTTGGTTGTAAACTTTTGGGGGAAAATTTCCCGAAATGGCTGGTAAGGAGAGAGTTAAAAAAAATATACCCTTTTCAACTATGCCCAAAAAGATACGACACTCTCGTAAAGCTGCGAAAAGAAACTACTTGTATCTTGGGTAAGTTATTAAAAAAAGGACGGCTATGGAATTGGAATTTCACAATCAAACCCCCAGAAGAACTGCTTCAAAATCCCCCAGACAAGAACACCAAACTTTCACAAAATTTTTTCTCCATTAAACTACCCGGGAGGGGAAATACTATGAACGGGTCATCAGGGCACCACACCTAAACATTTCAACCCCACTGACAGGGGCCCCCCCCAAAGGGGACCCCTAAATACAACCAACCTTGGGTTCTTCACGCCAACCATACATAACAGATAATTTATCAAAATACAGGGAGAACACCGGGGGAACACGAAAAAAAAACCAAGAAAATTTTATAGGGATGTCCCCAAATTGGGGAGGAACTCTAACGTAAAATCCCGAAAAAGGAAGGACCATAAGGGGTAAAAAAACTCATAGTTCTTCAATGGGAAATATGGTGTTTAGAAAACCAAACCATATTTTTTTTGGGGCATCACTGAAGGGTAAACACCATTCGGGGGTCAATGCAATTTTGAAACGGGCTAAAAACCTTTTGCTCCTTTCCCAAAACCCCACCGTATTGCGTTGGACAACGCTAAAATTTCGGGGCCCATGATCACCTCAGTGCAAAAAAAATTTCCCCACAACTATAAAAACTATATGTTTTCTGACCCACTCAGACAGCACTACTATTCGACTATTTATAAAGTCAAAAACTTACTCCAGTGAAAAAAAAACCCCAAACCTGAAACATTTCCAACGCAGACCGCCTTATAAATGATTTTGACAAAAGGGTTGCGGGACTTCCCCCCAATCAATGTGAACGCAATCCAATCGACTCATTTGGCCCCAAGTAAAGGAAAGATGAGAGGGGGAACACCCAATTTACTTTCACCGACGAGGAAATAACCAATATAACTTGGGTACTGGAAAAAGGCATCCCAACCTTCGCAAATCGATGAAAATTACATTTCCTTGGATAGAGTGATGCCACGACATATTTCCATAGTCGTTTCATTTTTTTCCTTTTCCCTCATCCTGTTCATTAGAAGGTGATGATGATGTGTCCAGTAGTCTTTGTTGCTTTTGGGTGGTGTTTTTGTAGTTGTTGTTATTGCTGAACAAAATTGTACAAAATTGTGAAACAAGTATCAAAAAATTGAAGAATTTCTACTTTTGACCATTTACATTAAATTTATGTAATCCTCTTTGGCATATACACAAGCTATTTCTATAAATTTCGCAATCAAAATGATGTTGAAAGAACGTAATGCTCACTGTCATTTGTATTCATCAGTAATGTGTATTGATAGTTATAAAGTTAAGATTTCTGATATTTAAGGATTGACATTCGTTCCTTCATAAGCAGATACTGAATGTATATCGTTTAAGTTTCAATTAACCGAACATTCCATTTTAACGAATTCCTTCAAAATGGACAAGCGGAAAAGTCATAATTATGATACTGTAAATCATCTATAAGTTACGATCCTTACCAGTTATCGATTTGATATAGCTGTTATAAGCGAAATCCTTTCCTATTGTTTTACAATTAATGAAAAAATATTTTTGATTAAGACAAATTGATTCAGAGGTATTAACAAACTTTTGCAGCTGTGCATTGATGGACAGCTGAGAAAAAGAAGAAAAACACAGCGTTACCAATTAGAAATCTGACTATGATAAAAATTGACCACGGACATTATTAATACACTAAATAAAAAATAGCGTATCTTTAATCTTATTTTTTTCTTCTTCTGTTTTGGAATCATTTTCAGCCACCTACTTTAATTGGGCTAGATTACCTGCTGGTGGATCTGAAAACGATTGTGTATCAATGATGTATAATCAAGATTCGGGTGGTACAACAAACCGTGTTATATCAAGCTTAGGTTTATTTGCCAACGCCTTAAAGACGGTACGTCCAAGAGACCGATGTTTTATTGTTGTAAATAATAAGATCGGATTGGCTCGACGTGTACATATATGCAGGTCTGACATCCGAACCGAACCCACTTATGGATCTAGTTTGAAATTTTTGTAATGGACAATATTTTGGATCTTTTTTTTTTTTGGGGGGGGGGGGGGGATTTCTATTACAACAAGTATCCCCTAATGAATTGGGTTATCAGACGTGCAAATAAGTGTACGTCGGATTGGTTACAGGTGCCCCATCGTCTTACAACATTTATTATGTCGGGGTAAATGGATGATCAAAACTGAATCATTGTCGTAAATACATTTTTTTACAACCTCTTGAATAAGGGGAATGACTATAATTCTTAAAAACTGATAAGAGCTAAAATCTCACATTTCATTGCAGCCCTAACTTTAGAAACAACTGGTGTATCTTCCTCCCCCCATTATCTCTCTCTCTCTCTCTCTCTCTCTTTTCTCCCCTCTCTCTCTCTTTCTCTCTCTTTTTCCCTCTCTTTCTCTCCCTCTCTTTCTTTCTTTCTCTCTCTGTCGTGTGTATGTGTCTGTCTGTCTGTCTGGTTGTCTCTCTTTCTTTCTCTCTAGTTCTCTCTCTCTCCTCTCTCTCTCCCCTCTCTCTCTCTCTTCTTTCTCTCACAAACACACACACACACATACACACACACAACACACACATATATATATATATATATTATATATATATATATATTATATTTTGGTTGAGGGGGGAATTTGTGGAATCATATAGAGGCCGACAGGGTTTTTGGAAACCCCTTTTTATTCGTTCTCAACCGTTCTCCCCCCGACAAAAGTTGTTTCATCCAATTGGAATCGTCAGGGGAAACCCTTTAAAATCCTTCTGTTCGTAGGTATGTTGTTGTGTTCTTGCACCCCTATTGTTTCCATTATAGGGTTTTTTGCGCATGTTGCATATTGGATGTGTTGTATGCGGCTTGGTGTGATGGTGTTGGGGGGGGGGGGGGGGGGGGGGGGGGGGGTGTCTGTTTGGTTTGTGGTGTTTATAGGGTTGTTAATTGTATTGGAAGTAAGCATTTTTTTTTTTCCCGGCTAGCACGGTGCTGCTTTTTTGTCTTTAAAACACATACATACCCCAAAGAAAACAACTACTACCCTAACGCCC
>NW_027628362.1:0-4243 GCF_034508935.2 Berghia stephanieae | reverse complement strand
TATTTTTTTTTTTTATCAGAGGGGGGACTTCAGAAATAAAAAATCCGCAGTGGGAAAACTTTCGCATTTTTTCTTTTTTTTTCTTTTTTTGTTTCAGGCGGGACTGCAGAAATAAAAAGTCCACAGTGTGAGAGACTTTCACATTGTTTTTTTTTTTTTTTTTTTGATTCGAGCCCCGACGCATAAATAAAAAGCGCAGTGGGAGAATACTTTGTTTTTTTCTTTTGTTTTTTTTGTTTTCAACGCGGACTGCGAAATATAAAGCCGGAGGGGGAAAAACTTTCTCATTTTTTTTTTGTTTAAAGGCGCGACTGCAGAATAAAAAAGTGGGCAGTTGGAGATTTTCGCATTTTTTTTTATCGATTCAGAGCGCGGACGCAGAAATAAAAAGTCCTTATGGGGGAATCTTTCGCTTTCTTTCTTTTTTTTTTTTTTTCGATTAAAAGGGGGGGGAATGCATAAATAAAAATTCCGCGGAGAACCTTCGCTTTTTTCTTTTTTTTTTTCGATTAGACGCGGACTGAGATAAAAAAAAACTGCGTGGAAAAAATTTTGGCATTTTTATCTTTTTTTTTCGTTTCAACGCGGACTGCAAAAATTTTTAAAGTCCCATGGGAATACTTTGTTTTTTTCTTTTTTTTCATAAAAAAGAGGCGGGAAGCAGAAAAAAAAAGTCGCAGGGGGAGAATAATTCCAATTTTTTCTTTTTTTTTTCTTTTCAGTGCGCGACTGCAGAAAATAAACTGCAGGGGGAGAATACTTTCGCACTTTTTGTTTTTTTTTTCTTTGATCAGAGCACGGAATGCGGGAAATAAAAGCCCGCGGGAATACTTTGCATTTTTTCTTTTTTTTTTTCGATCAAACGCGGACTGCAAAAATAAAGTCCGCAGTAGAGAATCCCTTCGCATTTTTTCTTTTTTTTCCATTCAGAGCGCGGACGCAATATAAAAAGGTCTGCAGGGGGAAAATTATTTTCGCATTTTATCTTTTTTTTCGTTTCAGGGGGGGGATGCAGAAATAAAAAGTCCGCAGGGGAAACTTTCGCATTTTTTCTTTTGTTTTTTTTTTCCATTAGGCGCCGACAGAAAAAAAAATGTCCCGGGGGAGAATACTTTGCATTTTTCTTTTTTTTTTTGATTCGAGCGCGGCGCAAAATTTAAAAAGTCCGGTGGGAGAATACTTTGGCATTTTATCTTTTTTTTTTTCTTTTCGAGCACAGACTGCAGAAATAAAAGTCCGAAAGGGGGAATACTTTCGAATTTAAAACCTTTTTTTGTTTGTTTAAGGCGGGGACTGCGAAATGAAAGTCCGCGTGGAGAATACTTCGCATTTTTTTTTTTTTTTTTTTTTCGATTCAAGGCGGACTGAGAAATAAAAAGTCCGCGTGTGAGAGTACTTTCACATTGTTTTTCTTTTTAATTTTTTTTTCGTTTCGAGGCCGACAGCATACAAAAAAAGTCGCAATGGGAGAATACTTTCGCATTTTTCTTTTTTTTTTTTTTGTTTCAGAGCGCGGAGCGAAATATAAAGTCCCAGGGGGAAATATTTTCGCATTTTTTATTTTTTTTTTTTTCGTTGAGAGCGCGGACTGTGAAAAAAAAAATCCGGGGTGGGAGAATATTTTCGAATTTTTTTTTTTCTTCAGAGCGGGACTAGACTAAAGACCGGGAGTGAAGAATCTTTCGCATTTGTTCTTTTTTTTTTTTTCGATTGAGAGCGCGGCTGCGATATAAAAAGTCCGCATGGGAGAATCTTTCGCTTTTTTTTTTTTTTTTTCGATTCAGAGCTCGGACTGCAAAATAAAAATCGCAGGGGAAATCTTTCGATTTCTTTTTTTTTTTTTTGTTTCAAGGGGGATGCAGAAATTTAAAGCCGCAGGGGGAGAAATACACGCATTTTTTTTTTTTTTTTTGTTTCAGAGCGCGGACGCAAAAATTTTAAAGTCGAGGGGGAATATTTTCGAAATTTTTCTTTTTTTTTTTCGATTCAGAGCGCGGATGCAAATAAAAAGCCCGCGTGGGAGAATTTTCCCGCATTTTATTTTTTTTTTTTCTTTTCAGACCGGGGCTGCAGAAAAAAAAAAAACGCAGTGGGAGAATATTTTCAAATTTTTTTTTTTCGATTCGAGCGCCGTCGCAAAATAAAAAGCCCCGAGTGGAAGAAACTTTCGGATTTTTCTTTTTTTTTTTATTCAGGCGGGGCTGCAGAAATATAAAGCCCGCGTAGGGAAAATTTTTTCCAATTTTTTTTTTTTTTTTTTTCGTTTCAACGGGGACTGCAAAAAAAAAAGTGGTTGGGAGAAATACTTTCGCATTTTTTTTTGTTTTTAGAGGGGGGACTGCAGATAAAAAATCCGCAGTGGGAAATCTTTCGCATTTTTTCTTTTTTTTTTTTGTTTCAGAGGCGGACTGCAGAAATTAAATTTCCGCAGTGGAAATACTTTCGCATTATATTTTTTTTTTTTTTGTTTCAGGCGAGGACTGCAGAAATTTAAAAGTCCGCAGGGGGAGAATACTTTCGCTTTTTTTTTCTTTTTTTCTTCGATTCGAGCGCGGACTGCAGAAATAAAAAAGCCCGCATGGAGAAAAACTTTCGAATTTTTTCTTTTTTTTTTTCGATTCAGAGCGCCGACAGCATAAATAAAAAGTCCGCAGTGGGAGAGTACTTTCGCATTTTTTCTTTTTTTTTTTTCGATTCAGAGCGCGGACTGCAGAAATAAAGATCCGGAGTAGGAGAATACTTTCGCATTTTTTCTTTTTTTTTTTCGATTGAGAGCGCGGACTGCAGAAATAAAAAGTCCGCAGTAGGGAATCCCTTCGCATTTTTCTTTTTTTTTTTAATTCAGGGGCGCGGACTGCAGATATAAAAAGTCCGCAGTGGGGAATACTTTCCGCATTTTATCTTTTTTTTTCGTTTCAGCCCGGGGGGACGCAGAAATAAAAAGTCCGCAGTGGGAGAATACTTCGAAATTTTTTTTTTTATTTTTTTTCCATTCAGAAGCGCCGACAGCATAAGAAAAAAGTCCGCAGTGGGAATACTTTCACATTTTTTTTTTTATTTTCGTTTCAAAACACAGACTGCAGAAATAAAACGTCCGCAGAGGGAGAATACTTTTGCATTTTTTCTCTTGTTTTTTTCGATTCAGAGCGCGGACTGCAAATATAAAAAGTCCGCAGTGGGAGAATATTTTCGCATTTTATCTTTTTTTTTTGTTTCAGAGCGGGGACTGCAGAAATAAAGAGTCCGCAGTGGAGAAATACTTTCGCATTTTTTCTTTTTTTTTTCGATTCAGGCGCGGACTGCAGAAATAAAAAGTCGGGGGTGGGGAGAAAATTCAATTTTTTTTTTTTTTTGTTTACATTCGCATTTATTTTTTTTTTTTTTTTTTTTTTTTATTTTTTTTTTTTTTTTTTTTTTTTTTTTAAATTTTTTTTTGTTTTTTTTTTTTTTTTTTTTTTTTTTTTTTTTTTTTTAAATTTTTTTTTTTTTTTTTTTTTTTTTTTTTATTTTTTGTTTTTTTTTTTTTTTTTTTTTTTTTTTTTTTTTTTTTTTTTTTTTTTTTTTTTTTTTTTTTTTTTTTTTTTTTTTTTTTTTTTTTTTTTTTTTTTTTTTTTTTTTTTTTTTTTTTTTTTTTTTTTTTTTTTTTTTTTTTTTTTTTTTTTTTTTTTTTTTTTTTTTTTTTTTTTTTTTTTTTTTTTTTTTTTTTTTTTTTTTTTTTTTTTTTTTTTTTTTTTTTTTTTTTTTTTTTTTTTTTTTTTTTTTTTTTTTTTTTTTTTTTTTTTTTTTTTTTTTTTTTTTTTTTTTTTTTTTTTTTTTTTTTTTTTTTTTTTTTTTTTTTTTTTTTTTTTTTTTTTTTTTTTTTTTTTTTTTTTTTTTTTTTTTTTTTTTTTTTTTTTTTTTTTTTTTTTTTTTTTTTTTTTTTTTTTTTTTTTTTTTTTTTTTTTTTTTTTTTTTTTTTTTTTTTTTTTTTTTTTTTTTTTTTTTTTTTTTTTTTTTTTTTTTTTTTTTTTTTTTTTTTTTTTTTTTTTTTTTTTTTTTTTTTTTTTTTTTTTTTTTTTTTTTTTTTTTTTTTTTTTTTTTTTTTTTTTTTTTTTTTTTTTTTTTTTTTTTTTTTTTTTTTTTTTTTTTTTTTTTTTTTTTTTTTTTTTTTTTTTTTTTTTTTTTTTTTTTTTTTTTTTTTTTTTTTTTTTTTTTTTTTTTTTTTTTTTTTTTTTTTTTTTTTTTTTTTTTTTTTTTTTTTTTT
>NW_027628361.1:0-4243 GCF_034508935.2 Berghia stephanieae | reverse complement strand
CCACCCCCCCCCCAACCCCACCCCCCCCCCCCACCCCCACCACCACCACCCCCCCCACCCCCCCCCCCCCCCCACCCCCCCCCCCCCCCCCCCCCACCCACAAAACCCCCCCCCCCCCACCCACACCAACACACCCCCACCCACACACCCCACCACCACCCCACACCCCCCACACCACCCCACCCCCCCCCCACCCCCCACCAACACCCCCCCCCACACCACACCCACCCCCACCACCCCCAGCCCCACCCCCCCCCCCCCCCAACCCCACCCACCACCACCCACACCCCCCCCCACCCCCCCCCACCGCCCACCACACCGCCCCCACACCCCACCCCCCCACCCCCACCCACCCCCCCCCCCCCCCCCACCACCCCCCACCCACACCCCCCCACCCACCACACCCACCCCCCACCAGCCCCCACACCACCCACCAACACCAGCCAACAGCACCACCCCCCAACCCCACACCCAAACCACCCACCACCCCCCCACCCCCCCACCCCAGCCCCCCCCCCACCCCCCCACACCACCCCCACCAACCCCCCCCCACCCACACCACACCCCCACCCCCCCCACCCCACCCCCACCACGCCCCACAACCAGCACCCACCACCCCACCCCCCACGACCACCCCCCCCCCCACCCCCAGCCCCCCACCCCCCCACCCCACCCAGCCAACCACCACCCACACCACACACCCCCCCCCACCACCCCAGACCCCACCCCCACCCACCCCCCCCACCACCCCCCACGCCCACCCCACACCCCCCCCAACCCCACACACCCGACCACACACCCCCACCCAGCCCCACCCCCCCACACCACACCAACACACCCACCACCACACCGCCCACCCCCCACACCCAACCCCCCAGCCACACCCCCCCCACCAAGACCACCACCACCCCCCCACACACACCCACCACCACCACCACCCACAACCAACCCCAGCCAGCCACAACCCACCACCACAGCCCCCACCACCCCACCCCCCCACCCCCACACACCCCCACCACCACGCACCCCCACACCCACACCACCCCCCAACCCCCACCCCCCCCACCCCTCAACCCACCCACCCCACCAGCCCCCCCACACCCCACCCCACCCACCCACCCCCCACCGCACCCCAAACCCCCACCCCCCCCCCCCCCACCCACCACCACCCCACCCAGACACCCCACCCCCACACCCACCCCCCCACCCCCACACCCCCCACCACACCCCCCCCACCACCCCCCACCACCACCCCCCACCCAACCCCACCCCCACCCCCCACCCCCCCCACCCACACCCCCAAACCCACCCACCACCACACCCACCCCACCCCACCCCCACCCCCCACCCACCCCCCCACCCCCCCCACACCACCAAGCCACACCACCCCCCACCACCCCCCCCCCCACCCACCCCCCCCCACCCCCCCCACCCCACCAACCCCCCCCCACCCACCCACCCCACACCCCCCAGCCACCACACCCACCCCCCCCCCCACAAACCCCCCCCACCCCACCCACCCCCACAGCCCACCACCCCCCCCCCCCACCCACCACCCCCCCCCACACCACCCCCCACACCCCACCCCCCACCCCACCCCCCCACCACCCCCCACCCCACACCCCCACCACCCCATCCCACACCCCACACCCCCACCACCCCCCCACCCCACCCACGCCCCCACCCACCCCACCCCACCACCACACCCACCACCCCCAACCCCACCACCACACCCACCCCCCCCCCCCACCCACCCCCCCCCCCCACCCACCCCACCACCCCCCCCCCCCACCACCCACCCCCCCCCACCCACCCCCCCCCCAGCACAGCCCCACCCCACCCCCCCCCCCCCCCCCCCCCAACCCCCCCACCCCACCCCACACCCACCCCCACCCCCCACCCAACCCCACCCCCCAACCCCCCCCCCCCCCCCCCCACCCCCCCCCCAACCCCCCCCACCCCAAACCCCCCCACCCCACCCCCCCCCCACCCCACCCACCCCACCACCCCCCCCACCCCCCACCCCACCCCCACCCCCAGCAACCCCCCCCCCCCCCCCCCCCCCCCCCCCCCCCCCCACCCCCACCCCCCCCCCCCCCCCCCCCACCCCCCCCCCCACCCCCCCCCCCACCCACCCCCCCCCCCCCACACCACCCCCCCACCCCCCCCACCCCCCCCCCCCCAGCACCCCCCCACACCCACCCCCCCACACCCCCCCCCACCCCACCCCCCCACCCCCACCCCCACCCCACCCCCCCACCACCCCACACCCCACCCACCCCACACCCCACCCCACCCCCCCCCACCCCACCCCCCCCCACCACACCCCCCACCCCTCAGACAGCCGCCCACGCCCCCACGCACCCCCCCACCCCCCCCCCCCAGCACCCCACCCCCCCGCCCCCACCCAACCACCCCGCCAGCCCACCCAGCCCACACCCACCCCACACCCCCCCAACTCCCCCAGACCAGCCACGCCCCCACCCAGCCACAGCACCACCACAGACAGCAACCCAGCACCCCACAATCCCAGATCCCACCCACCCCAACCCACCCCACAGCCCCCAGCCCAGCCCACCCCCCCCTCCCCAGCCAGCCCACACCACCCACCCACCCCCACCCCCCAGAACCAGAGACCCACCCCACCACACCCACCAGCAACCAGCCCACCCAACACCCCAGCCCACCCACACCCCCAGCCACCCACCACCCCCCAACCAGCCACCCACACCCCCCACCACCCACCAACCCCCCCCCCCCCCCCCCAGACACCACCAGCCCCCCCCCCCCCAGCCCCACCCCCCCCAGACCACAACAGCCCACCCAGCACCCCAGCACACCCCCCCCCCCCCACACACCGCCTCAGCAGCCCCCCCACCCCAACCCCCCCCACCCAGCCCCCACCCCCCAGACAGCCCCAAGACCCCACCACCCCCAACCAGCCCCCCCCCAGCCACACCCCACCACCCACACACCCCCCCGCCCCCCCCCCCCACCACCCCACCCCCCCCCCACCCCCCCCAGCCCCCCCCACCCCACCCCAGCCCCAGATCCCCCACCACAAGCACCCACCCAGCCCCCACCCCAGCCCCAGACCCCCCCCACCACCCCACCAGCCAGCCCCCACAGCAGCCCCCACAGCCCCCCAACCCCCCCCACCCCCCCCCCCCCCCCCACCACCCCCCCCCCCCCCCCCCACCAGCCCAGACCACCCCACCCCCAAGCCCACACCAGCCCAGACCCCCAGCCAACACCCCCCACTACCAGCCACCCAGACAGCACCAGCACCCCGACCACCCCCACACCCACCCCCACACCGACCCCACCCCACCAGCCCCCCCCCCCAGACCCCCCCCACCCCCACCCACAACCCCCACACCCCAGACACCCCCCCCCCCCCACCCACACCACCCACCCAGACCACACCCCCCCACCCCAGCCCAGCACCCCAGCCACCCCCCCACCCCCACCCCAGACCCACCACAGCCATCCCCAACCCCACCACAACCCCCCCAGCCCCCCCCCCCCCCCCCCCCCCCAACCCCCCCCCCCCCCCCCCCCCACCACCCACAGCAGCCCACAGCAGTCAGACACCAGCCAGCCCCCACCAGCCACCCCCCCCCACCCCCAACCAACCCCCCCCACCACCACCCCCCCCCCCCCCCCAGAACCCCCCACCCCCCCCCCACACACCCCAGACACAGCCACCCCCCACCCGCCCCCCCACCCCCACACCACCCACCAACCAAAAGCCCCCACCCACACCCCAGCAGCAGCCCCCCCCAGACCCACCCCCACCACAGTCCCCACCCACCCCCCCACACCAAACCCAGCAGCCCACCCCCCACACACCCCCCCCAGACCCACCAGCCCCACCACCACCCCCCCCAGACCCCCCAGCCCCCCCCCCCCCCCAAACCCCCCAACAAAAGCCCCACCCCCCACCAGACCCCCACAGACCCACCCCCCCCAACACCACAGCCACCCCAGCCCACACCCCACCCCCACACCACAGCCCACCAATCCAGCCCCCCCAGCCCCCCACCCCCCCACAGACCCCACCCACCCCCAGACCCAAGCAGACCACCCCCACCCCCCCCACCCCCCACCCCACCACCAACCCACCCCCCAGCCCCCCAGACCCCCCAAACCCCAGCACCCCCCCCAAAACCCCCCCCAGCCCCAGCCCGCCCCCCCCCCCCCCAAGACAGCCCCCCCCCCCCCCCAGCAACACAACCCCCAC
>NW_027628360.1:0-4244 GCF_034508935.2 Berghia stephanieae | reverse complement strand
CAAAAAAAATGGAGAGAAAAAAAAAAGTGATTTAAATATGCCTATATTTTGGGGGGAAAAAAACACAAATGTAGTTTTCCAAAAACAGGGGGTGAAACGCGAGCGTTCTTCCTCTTTTTCAAAATTTATTTTGGCGCTTGTTTTGTAGGGCGGGGAGCTTTTTTAAAGCAGATGGGTTGGGAAAATTTTTATACTTAAAAGGCATTCCCAATAACATTCCTAAAAAAATAAAAAGGGAAACCTACAAAATTAGTTTAAAATTGAATTTTGGGACATCATTCAGGCCCTTTGTTTATTGTTTTTTTTTTTTTTTTTTTTTTTTGGGCATTCCTTTTTATGATTTAATTCTCACAAAGCTTTTAAGGTTACCCAAGACATAAAAGTTCATGGTTACCTTAGTTTTGTGTGTTGGCCCCTTATAACCCCGGATGGCAATGTTGTGAGCTTTTACCCAAGCACATACTATCTACCCCCCTTTGGGCCCCAGGGGTAAAATTGGGCCCAAATTTTTAAACCCTGACATAAAACCCCTTATTAAAACAAAGGGTCAGTTTTAATGGAAATAGTTTAAAATTTTCCTTTAAAAAACGTAGTTTGTGGTAACCAAAAACTAACGATAGACCGAATGTAAAGGTGATGCAGTGCTTTGTACTTTTTCAAGGCCAGCGGAAATTTGGACAAAAAAACCATCCCACCCCCTTAAAAAAAGGGGGTTTGGGGGGAAATCGGGGCCCTTCAGTTTGGTAGAGAAAGAGGTACTTGGATCCATCCCGGATGATGGGAAAATTATTTTTTTTTACCCCTTTTTAAAAAGCTGGGTTGGGTAGTTGGATGTGATAAATCTAGCTGAATTACTTTGAAAAATATCCTTCCCAAAGGGTGCAGCAAGCAATTACTTTTTGTTTTTAAAAATGCTACAGAAAACGGGATAAAACCCCCGATTTTGTTGGTCCTATAGTTTTGAAGGACTACAAAACCATTCTAATAAAAACATGTTTACCAAAAAAACCATTAAACCTTTTAGATGTGAATTTTTTTCGATAAAGATCTGAAAAAGTTTTGTCTGAAACAGTGCCGGGAAAAAGCAAGTGATAAAAATCCCAAAAACCCTTTTTAAAAATAAAAAAAAAATTAATTGAGCTTTGATATGCACAATACCCAAAAAGTCCCCCGAGCGCTTTACAGTGGCCCCCTTGGCCAACAGCAAACACTTTACAGTGGGTCGGGGACTTAAACCCTTTGTTGGGCCCGATATTCAATTTTTTTGGACAGAGAAACCCACTGTTAAGGGCCCAATGAAACCATTTCCACCGGAGTACGGCGAGAGAATGTGAGTAAAGCCCCTTTCTCCAAAAAATCAACTATGCGGGAGAGGGGCCCTCGAGCCCCAGGACTTTCGATCCGAAAGCGAGCGAGTGTCTTTACCCTGGGATCACGACTTTACCCCGCACTATAAAAACCATAAAAAATTTACCCAGTCTTCATCGACTGGGGCCCAAACCCTCAGCCCTTTGAAAATTCGAGTAGAAAAAACCCCCACATTACCCCACAGAGATTATTTTTCACCACATTTTGACGCAGAAAAGCGTTGGATTTCAATATATTTATAAAAAAAAAAATTTTTTTGAATAAACAAATAAAAAAGAAGGAAAAAAAAGAAGTTTTATGGGTCTGCAGGGGGCCCTGAAAATTTTGGTGGTCAGCAGTTTCTATAGATTGTATTTTAAATGTTGCCCCGCTTGAAGTCGAAGAAATTTAATTTAAAAATTTTAAAAAGCCTTTTAATATAATATACGAAAAAGTTTAAAAAGGGCGTTTCGGATTCCCCTCTATCAATAAAAAAACCGGATGAATGGCCCTTTGGGTAAAAAGTTACAACATTTTAAACCGGGGAAATTAACGGACGAAAGGGCACAAAAATTGGTAAACTTGAGCGTTTTTAGGGGTTTGGATAAAACGTTTAGTGAGTTTAAATCATAAAAAGGGATGGCATGAGCAATAACCAAAGCTTTAGTGCCCTCAACTTCTTTCTATCTATAGCTGTGCGTTTAAGTTTATTCTTTCATTTTATTAGGACGAAAAACCCCAAGGGGAGTTGTTTTCTTCAGAAACGTATTTCGATTGTTTAAGAAACCAATTTCCCTTTAATATTCTTCAAAGTCTTGAGTAAATTTCCCCGTAATTACCCCCTTAAAAACTAAGTTCCCGGTTTTAAACTATCGAAATAATGGGGAACCCTTTTGAAATACTTCTCCCCGAGCATTAAAAATGTTTTCCATGGGAAATAAAAATTCTAAATCTGAATGTTTTGACTTTTATACAATTTATTCTGTCACTGGGCGCGGAAATAGTTCTGACCAGCATGAAGAAAAAAAAGTACCAATTTTTTTTTGTTTTGATCCAAATTTTTTTTTTTTTTTTTTTTTTTTTTTTTTTTTTTGACTTTTTTTTTTTTTTTAAAAAACAAACCCTTGTTTTAAATTAAAAGTTTAATAGGCAAAAACTATATTTTTTCTTTTTTAAAAAGGAATACTTTTTAAAAAACCTAAAAGTTTTAAAAAGGGTTTTGCCAAAAAAAACCATTTAACTTTAACTGCTGGGGTTTGGGGTTTTTTTTAAACCAAAAAAAGGCCGTTTTGCCTTTTTAAAAAACCCCCCCCCCCCGGGGGGGGGCCCCCCCCCCTTTGGGAAAACAAATTTCCCCAAAATGATTCCCAATTTGAAATTTAAATTAAAACCCAAATTTTAATTTTTCAATTTTTTTTTTGGAAAAACTCGCCCATCCGGGGCCCTTAGAACCCCTTGGGAAAATAAAAAAAAAAAAATTCCCCAAAAAAAAATTTTTTTTCCTTTTTTAGCGTTTCATTGGGTTGGGGAAACCGCATTTGGGGGGTTTTTTAAAAAAAAATTTAAAAAATTTTTTCTTTTTTTTTGGGGGTTTTTTTCCCCAAATTTTATTTTTTTTAACCAAAAAAATTTTTTGGTTTTTTCATTTTCCAGGAAAACCCCCTTTTTGTTTGATTAAAACCTGACAAAAGGGATTCCTTTTTTCATAAAAAAATTTTTTTTAAAACCATTCCCGCTCTCAAAACACAAAAAATTTCCCAAAAACCCTTTTAAAAAGGGGTGTTTTAAAATTTATTTAAAAATAAAAAAAATATTGGATTTTTAAGAGTTTGGGGGTTTTTTTTTTTGGGGTGTTGGTTTTTAAAAAAATTTTTAAACAAATTTTTTTTTTATTTTTAAATCATTTTTTCCCGGTTTTGGGTTTTTTTTTTTTTTAAAATTTATTAATGTTCTTAAAAATTTTTTCCCGGGTAATACAAAAATGCCTTTAGGGGTCCAACCCTTTAATTAAAACCAAATTGGCCTCAAAGGAATTTTTAAACTAAATTAAGGGAAAATTTTCCCGGTTAAAAAAATTTTTTCTCTTTCCTTTTTTTTTTCTTCATTTTTTTTATTTTTTCTTTACCCCTTTTTCACCTCCCCCCCTTTTTTTTTTTAAAAAATTAATATTTTTAAATAATTTTGAAAGACTTTCCTTTAAGGGGGAAAATTTCTATATTAAAAAAACCCTTTTTTAAAATTTTGGGCTCGTCCTTCAATCTATCATTAAATTTATTTCAAAACTTTTTGCATTTAAAAATTTTTTTCCCAAAATTTTTTTTCCCCAATAAAATTTAAACATTTTTTAAAAGAGGAAAAATTAAAATAATGGGTTTTTTTTTTTAAGAAAAAGGATAAATTTTTTTGGGGGGCAAGGGTTTTTAAATTAAAAAACGGGAACTAAAAAATTTTTTTTTTTCCCCAAGTAAAACCCTCTTTTCCCCAAAGAATTTTCGGAAATTTTTCCAAAATTTTTTTTAAATTACCAACTATTGGTTTAAATTAAATTTTCTTTTAAAGTTAAACCCCAATGGTTTAAATTAAAAAAAAAATTTTATTTTTTATTTCAAAATTTTAAATCTTAATTTGTTTTCATTGGTAGAAAATTTTTATTATGTGTTCTTGATAAATTTGGGTTTTGGGGAAAAGGATACAATTAAAAAATTTCTATTTAAAAAATTTTTGGAAAACTTAAAAATACAAAGACACGATTTTTCCCTTTTTTAAGGTTTGAAAATTTTAAAAATTTTTTTTTTAAAATTTATAAATATAATTTTAAATTGACAAAAAAACTACCCCAGTATATTAAAAAGGTTAATAAAAACAAAATCAAAAATTTTTTAAAAAAAAATTTTTTT
>NW_027628359.1:2500-4248 GCF_034508935.2 Berghia stephanieae | reverse complement strand
GTGATATTCGTTTGAGGGGGCCAAATGAAGGAAGGGGGGGGGGGGGGGGGGTGTACGTTTTAAGTATTGTCCGTTTCGCTTGAAAGAGGTGGCATGGGGATTTGTTTTCCCGGGCAGTATAGTTCTGAACGGTTTTTCCCGTTCCAATGGTGGCAGTGTCGTGGGAGATAGCGGTATCTATTTTGTTAGGACGCATTTCCGATGGAGAGTAATAATTTTAAAATAAAGAAGCTCGGACAAGAGTCCCAGAGCCGTTCCGTCGGTGCTCATTCTTATTTTGTTATATTTATTAATAATAAAAAAAAGAAGGGAATAGAAGATGGTGCCCTTTCTTTCGGTGGCAGTGTCCGTAGGTGATATCGTTGAGGGCCCCAAAATGAAGAAGGGGGGGGGGGGGGGGGTGTCAGCGTCTTTAACGTCATTGGTCGTGCGCATTTCCGTTTCGTAAAGAAGGTTGCATGCGGATTTGTTTTTCCGGCAGTATAGTTCTGGAACGCTTTTGTCCGTTCCAATGGTGGCATGTCGTAAGGGATAGCGGTATCTATTTGTAGACGCATTTCCGCTATGGAGAGTAAAAAATTTTAAAATAAGAGCTCGGACAAAGTCGCCAGAGCCGTTCCGCCCGGTGCTCATTCATTTTTTTATTTTTAAATATAAAAAAGAAGAGGAATGGGAAGATGGTGTCCTTCTTTCTGGTGCAGTGTCGTAGGTGATATCGTTGAGGGCGCCAAATGAAGGAAGGGGGGGGGGGGGGTGTCAGCGTCTTTAACGTCATTGGTCGTGCGCATTTCCGTTTCGTAAAGAAGATGCATGCCGGATTTGATTTCCGGCAGTTATTTTTCTGGAAGCATTTTTCCGTTCAATGGTGGCAGTGTCGAGGATAGCGGTATCTATTTGTAGGACGCATTTCCGCTATGGAGGTAATAATTTAAAATAAGAGCTCGGACAAGAGTCGCCAGAGCGTTCCGTCGGTGCTCATTATTTTGTATATTATTATAATAAAAAAGAAAAGAGTGAATAGAAGATGGTGTCTTCTTTCTGGTGGCAGTGTCGTAGGTGATATCGTTGAGGCGCCAAATGAAGGAAGGGGTTGGGGGGGGGGGTGTTCAGCGCTTTAACGTCATTGGTCGTGCGCATTTCCGCTTCGTAAAGAAGGATGGCATGCCGGATTTGATTTCCGGCAGTATAGTTCTGGAACGCGTTTTCCGTTCCAATGGTGGCAGTGTCGAGATAGCGGTATCTATTTGTAGGAGCATTTCCGCTATGGAGTAATAATTTTAAATATAATGGCTCGGACAAGAGTCGCCAGAGCCGTTCCGTCGGTGCTCTTCATTTTGTTATATTTATTATAATATAAAAAAAAAGAGAGGAATAGGAAGATGGTGTCTTCTTTTTTGGTGGCAGTGTCGTAGGTGATATCGTTGAGGGCGCCAAATGAAAGAGGGGTTGGGGGGGGGTTGGGTGTCAGCGTCTTTACTATGGTTGTCGCATTTCGCTTCGTAAAAGATGCATGCGATTGATTTCCGGCAGTATAGTTCTGCGAAACTGGTTTTCGTTCCAATGTGGCAGTGTCGTAGAGCGATAGCGGTATCATATTTGTAGGACGCATTCGCTATGGATGAGTAATAATTTTAAAATATAGAGCTCGGACAAGATCTCCAGAGCCGTTCCGTCGGTGCTCATTCATTTGTTATATTTTATATATAATAATAAAGAAGAAGAGAATAGAAGATGGTGTCCTTTCTTTC
>NW_027628358.1:0-4249 GCF_034508935.2 Berghia stephanieae | reverse complement strand
TTTTTTTTAAAAATTTAAAAATTTAATTTTTTTTTTAAAATTTGTGGGGTTGGTTAAAATTAAAATTTTGCTTTTTAATAATATTATTGTTATTTAAAAATTTTAAAAAGACGCAAAAGCAGAAGAAGAAAAAAAAGGAAAAGAAACAAAAAAAAAGGGGTTTAATGATTAAATTTTGGGGGGGGTTTTTTGGGGGTCGAAAGATGCAAAATTTTTGGCCCGTTTCACCTTGGAAAGGGTTTTCGGGGGGCCAAATGGGGGTTTTAAGTTTTAAATTAAAGTGAAAAAGGGGAAGGGGGGGAAAAAATTGCCATCCGGAAAAGGGGTAAAACCAAATGTGTTACCCCTTTATATTTGGGTTTTGTTTGTAGTTATTAAAGGGATGGCAAAAAAAAAAAAAAGCCGGGATATTTTGCTTTTAAAAAAAAGTGATAAACTTAAAATTTTTAGAAAATTTTGGCCTTGCAAAAGGGATGAAAAAAATTTTGTTGTTTGATTAAGTTGTATTGGGGGCCCGAGTCGTGGTTTTTTAAAAAAAATCACTCAGCCTGTTTAAAAAAAAATAAAAAAAAAATTTTTTTTTTCCCCAAGGTTTGTTTTTGGGGGAAAAACGGGAAAAACCCAGGCACCCGCGGACCCGCGAAGTGAGCTGGGTGGGTGCTTGCTCAAGCCATACAAGCAGCGGCGGGGATTGAACCGTACCTTTCGGGTAGAAGAAGACCAAAACCACGAGCCACGCTATCCCCAAGGAAATTTTGGCTAAAAAACCCTGAATTTTGGGTTGGGGAAAACATGAAAAATTGCATAGGGTTACCAAACCCCATCGCATAAAACTCTGGAATCAAACATAACGTTTCGGTTTTGGCCTTAATTTTTTCTTTACAGCTATTTAAACAAGGAAATAATGTGTAAATACATTTATATTTTCTTGCATATTATTGTTTAGGGAAAAATTTGGGGTAAAAACCCTGCACATTGGGTTGAAAAGAAGAAAATTGGAAGTTAGCTAAAACCCAAAAAATGACACCTCCAAAAAACCACCTCGCAATTTTTTATAACAGTGCGTGTTTACATTTTATTGTTCCCCAATACATTACTTTTCCAAGGAAAATAAAGACAGAAACAATGTGCGTTCATAGTAGGGAACAAATGGCTTCGGGGGGAACATTTCGACACAAAAGACTTTCAGGGAAAAAAAACCCTGTCACAAAATGATTTTTGAAAACATAAAACAAAAAATGAAGCATGTGACGTTAGCGTGGTGTTATCTAGTTGACATCCTAAAAACGTGTCCCATCAGTTCCTTGCGAGAAGTTCTTTTTGCCATTGTAATCGTACTGAAACATGCAAACGCTCTCTCTCTCTCTCCCCTCTCTCTCTCTTCTCCTCTCGCTCTCTCTCTTCTTTCTTTCTTTCTTTTTTTCTTTCCCCTCTCTCTCTCTCTCCTTTCTTTCTTTCTTTTAAAGACCCATCAACATTCAATTATGAATTATGAGAATTTCAGATGGAGTACCGTTTTTACAGTTTTAAAAAAGCTACATTAACTGCACAATCACACTGGTTCACCCGTAAGACACGAAAAACCGATTTTATACAAAACAAGCCATCGGTACAGAGTAATGTTTGGACAACAACAGATAGAAAAAGTCCCTGGGGGCTTTTAGCCGAGCACTCAATTATACCTAAACGAACAGGCAATTTGTGTGCAGGCTTACACAAGGACACAACAGAACAGATAGAACATGTCCCATTGTCCCCAAATTCCCGGTAAATAACGTAACGTCAATAGCTTGACACAATACTGCATCGTAACGAGGGATGATTAAAAGGTGGAAGATGTTTTTGTGATGATGATGACGATGATGACGATGATGATTGATGATGATGATGATAAATGATGATGATGATGAGATGATGATGATGAGATGAGGGTGACGATAGTCATAGCGTTCTAATACAATTTTATAGGTAGGTCGACTCCGTACTGTCATCAAAATGCAGTAGTCCTTCAGAGCCATTTGGCCCTTTGGAGCCGGAGTTTATTCCCGGTTTCTATAGCGTGAAACGGACAATAGAAATTTGTTGATATCTTTTCATAGGTACCAAATCTTTTGCAAAGTACTTTCCCCCAGATAAAAGGGACCCAGCTACCCAATTACTGCTGGGTGGACGGGGGGGTCAGGAAAAAATTCGACTGAAACCGGATCGATCTCGTTCCCTTTGCGTGTGAAGCGAGAGCTTCTTGATCGCCAACTATCATCACGTCTGCCCAAAAATACCCAAATAAACACGCAAAATGATTATTGCCGTTTTGAAAGAAAATGTAATTAAGGGAAGGGGAAAGAACACTGTCTGCGTTAACACAGGTTGCCGACATTTAAATCGAGCTGTGTTCGGCGAGTCTGTCTGTCTGTTCGTCTGTCCGTCTTTATAAGTGTAGTTGACTACACTTGTTTTTGTTTTTTTAAGGGTTTTACGCGCTTGCAACACATTAAGGTTCGTATCAGCGCCAGTAAAAAGGAAGGAAAATGGGATAGTAAAAATTTCTAGCATTACAATTAAAGCACCCAAGAAAAGGTAAGACAAAGGGGGGAAATTTTTTCAAATAGGAAACAGATGTAGATTCCAAGAACACACCGTCAAAGTACTTAGTTTGAGATCACCTTAAAGTCTCATCCAGACACAAGCACAGGTCCCAACTAAGAGGAATACACTCAATGTTACCAATCATTTTAATATTATATGTAAACTAAACTAATACAAGCATAACAGAGAAGATGATTTACAAGGGAAAAAATATCCACTCCCAAAACTAAATATACATTCGACTGTTTCCCCCCCAGCCAAGGACTCCCCACCAAAGTCAGGACAAAACCCCAAACAATCTCATACCAAAACAAAGACAGGAAACTATTGGAAAACAGACAAAGAGGGAATAGAAGACATAGAAAGTACCTCCTTGCCCGCTATGGGAGGTAGGATCCCCACCCAGTTGATTACACTTGCTAAATCAGATAAACGAAAATCTATTATTATAAAATTTTGCATGATAGAAATCCCTCAAAACTCGCAAAATTGAATAAGAGTAACGATTAAACAATTTGGATTAGTTTCGTGAATCGAAAGTTTAGTGAAAGGAAAAAATCCGGTTTGACGCTAAAAATAGTCACCAATGGGAATCCAAGATGACGTAAATCAACCTTGGATCGCCTTGTTTTGAATTTTTTTACACAATAGGAATGAATGATTTTTTATTTTGTCGTCCATTTCAAATTTTCCAATCTTAAAAAACTTGTATCTCAACTAAATACGGATTCTCAAAGTGGTTCTATAGCAGAACTTACAGGATTATTCATATTCTACAACATATCTATTTTTTATACTTTCAACCCTAATTTGCACAATTCATGGGGTTTTTTGGACCTCATTCCCCCCACTTACTTTTAAAATTCTAAAGATTAGCATAGTAATTGTAATTGTCGTTCAAACACTACAGAAATCATATTCCATGAACTGTTCTATTTTTTCTAAGGTTCTCAAGGACTTTTCTTTATCGCATCGACTGCACGAATCAATTGGTTAGAGTCGGAGATCCTGAATAAGTTATGACAAGAAATAAGAAAATTAATGCTTGGGTTATTTTCGTTTAAAATTTAACTTTTTTTTTTTTTATTGTTATCTTTGACAAAGGCCCACGTCGAAAATATTGAGTACACTTTTTGTTGGGTTTCAAGTTAGTTTTTTATAAAAAAAATTACTGAAATCAAAATAAAATCGACCGAACCCTATCATTTAGTTTTTAGTTTTCTTTGGGATTTTTTAAAAATCCAAAACCCTTTTTCAACTCGTATTTTCTTCTTGATAACCCAAAATTGCCGGTCCTTTATAAAACCTGAATATTTTAAAGTTTTCGCAATTTCTCTATCGATACTTTTGTTACGTTAGCTTTTAATCAAAAGATGGAATATTAATGAAGGTCATAGCAGGATGGCCCCCTTTCTTCGTTTTCCACTCGGGTGTTTCAGTTCAAAAACCTCGTTTAGATTCGGAAAATGAATTAATTATGAACTTGACACAGGAATCAACACACTGTCTCCTGAGCACAAATTTAAAATTTCAAACCCAATTGATTGATCTATAGCATTTGTGTTGGTGTTTCTGTGTGGTGTTGTTGCTGTTTTTGTGTTTTTTTCCACAAAAAACAAAACATAACCCACACACACAAATAAAACACACAAACCACAACAAA
>NW_027628357.1:0-4250 GCF_034508935.2 Berghia stephanieae | reverse complement strand
AAAAGCAAAACCAAATAAATTTTTTAAAATTTTTTTTCCCTTAAATAGCAGCAATAAAATCTTTTAACCCCAAATACTTCCCTCCCTTTTTCCTGAATGAGCCCATGTGTAATAATAATAAAATATTAAAACTTTCTCTAAGAAAAACTTTAAAAAAAAGTTTTTGGCCCCAAAACCCTCCCCCTTTTACTTTATTTCCCCAAAAACTAAAAAGAGCTTTTAAATTAGAGTTTTAATACGCAATTTTCCAATAAATGTACCCCAAACCTTTAAAAAGGGGTTTCCCCCCCCAAAACAAAAACACTTTAAATTGGAACGAAATTATACGCTTTGGGCGAATTAAAATTTTTTCCGACAACATCGTTGTTGACGGCCGGGTACTCTTTTTTACCCCTGAGAAGGGTGAAAGAATTGATTTAAAGAGTTTTTTTTTTTTCAAAGGGACTCAAAAATGCGCCGAGCGGGGCCGAACCAGGACCTTCCGAAATCGATGTCATACCAAAAGCCCAAAACACCCCCCACATACCCTAAAGTTGTATTATGTCGGGCGGGATGAACAAACCCTAAAGCCCCCCACGCACGCACAACAAAACACGCCCCAAAAACCCACACCCCACACACACACACACACACCCCACATATATATAATAAAAAAAAAATTTATTAAATATTATATAAAATATATATATATTTTAACCCGTGCCCAAATTTCCTAAAACCCAAAGGAAAAAAATTTAACAAAGAAAACTACTTTAAAGAAATACGTAGAAAAAAGGGGGGAAAAAAGGGGGATCTATTTAAACTCCCAGATTTATATAAAAAGGGGGACATTAATGAAAAGAAACACTTAAATTTTACGTTCAAGAAACACATTATACTTGGGCAATAAAGGAACATTTTTCCCCAAAAATTTGTCTCAATAGTGCTGTGCGCTTGGGTAAAAAGCTCACAGCATTTCCAACCCGGGAAGCATAACGGTCAACACACCAAACCCTGTGTAACCTTAAAAGTTTTTAGTCTGGTTAATACATTTTGTGATTTAAACATAAACAAAAAAGGCAAAAAGCAATAACAAAAACCCCATGACGTCAACCCTTTATTCTAAACCCATAGAAACACTACAATTTTAGTGTAGATAAAAAACACATTATGCTGTGTCAATTTAAAAAGAACATATCCCCGGAAATTTTTCGTTTTAACGATGCTGTTCCTCGGCTAGGAAAAAGCCCCAACATTGCCCTCCGGGAAATTTTTTTATTAAGGACCAGCCCCCAGAACTAAGTGGGGGCAGGGAACGTTTTATGGATAAATGAAGTTTACTTTTACCCAAAGGGTTTTTTGTTTTTTTTTTTTCCATCCCATGTTTTTTGAGTTTTTTTTCCCCCCGAACTGTATTAAAACAGACTATAAAAGGGGAAGGTTTTCACGGGTTTCGTAAAAAACGGTCCGGGGGTTTCCTGAAGCCCGTGATCGTGAAAATACAACGAAAGAGTGAAAATGGAGAGGCTTCCTAGGGGAAAAAAATACAGACAATGGACATTTCGCGTACAAACCCCCTTTGTCAGAAAAAATAATACACAAATTGAGGTGGAAAAGGAAAAAAAATAAAATGCAAAAAAATTAAAAAAGGGGCTGGTAGAATGTCTGTATCAATGAATGGTGGCTGGAGTATGAATGTCTGTACTCAATGAATGGGGGCGGAGTATGAATGTCTGTACTCAATGAATGGGGGCTGGTATGAATGTCTGTACTCAATGATGGTGGTGGAGTTGATTCTGTACTCAATGAATGGTGGTGAGTAGAATGTCTGTACTCAATGAATGGTGGCTGGAGTATGAATGTCTGTACTAAATGAATGGTGGCTGGGGGTATGAATGTCTGTACTCAATGAATGGTGGCTGGAGTATGAATGTCTGTACTCAATGAATGGTGGTGGAGTATGAATTCTGTACTAAATGAATGGTGGCTGAGTATGAATGTCTGTACTCAATGAATGGTGGCTGGGTATGAATATCTGTACTCAATGAAGGGTGGCTGGGATGATGCTGTATCAAGGAAGGTGTGGAGTAAGAATGTCTGTACTCAATGAATGTGGCTGGGTATGAATGCTGTACTCAATGAATGGTGGCTGGAGAAATGAATGTCTGTACTCAATGAATGGTGGCTGGAGTATGAATGTCTGTACTCAATGAATGGTGGTGGAGTATGAATGTCTGTACTCAATGAATGGTGGCTGGGGTATGAATGTCTGTACTCAATGAATGGTGGCTGGAGTATGAATGTCTGTACTCAATGAATGGTGGCTGGAGTATGAATGTCTGTACTCAATGAATGGTGGCGGGAGTATAAATGTCTGTACTAAATGAATGGTGGCTGGGGTATGAATATCTGTATCAATGAATGGTGGCTGGAGTATGAATATCTGTACTCAATTGAATGGTGGCTGGAGTATGAATGTCTTTTACTCAATGAATGGTGCTGAGTTGAAGTCTGTACTCATGAATGGTGGGGGATTGAATGTCTGTACTCAATAAATGGTGGCTGGAGTATGAATGTCTGTACTCAATGAATGGTGGCTGGAGTATGAATGTTGTACTCAATGAATGGTGGCTGGGGTATGAATATCTGTACTCAATGAATGGTGGCTGGAGTATGAATATCTGTACTCAATGAATGGTGGCTGGAGTATGAATGTCTGTACTCAATGAATGGTGGCTGGAGTATGAATGTCTGTACTCAATGAATGGTGGCTGGAGTATGAATGTCTGTACTCAATGAATGGTGGCTGGAGTATGAATGTCTGTACTCAATGAATGGTGGCTGGAGTATGAATGTCTGTACTCAATGAATGGTGGCTGGAGTATGAATGTCTGTATCAATGAATGGTGGCTGGAGTATGAATGTCTGTACTCAATGAATGGTGGCTGGAGTATGAATGTCTGTACTCAATGAAGGGTGGCTGGAGTATGAATGTCTGTACTCAATGAATGGTGGCTGGAGTATGAATGTCTGTACTCAATAATGGTGGCTGGAGTATGAATGTCTGTACTCAATGAATGGTGGCTGGAGTATGAATGTCTGTACTCAATGAATGGTGGCTGGAGTATGAATGTCTGTACTAAATGAATGGTGGCTGGAGTATGAATGTCTGTACTCAATGAATGGTGGCTGGAGTATGAATGAACGTAACCGTGAGGTGGGTAGTGGGGACCCCGAAACGTTCACATTATCTGTTTTCGTATATTAAATTGAAGCTTACATTCAATTTCACATGTTATTCATTATTTATTCGGCTTCGAGCAGCGACATTTAATTTATTCAGACTCTTTGACAAATTGAGGTCAATTTTGATCCAATGCTTTAATGTGCAGAATAAGTTTGGGTTTTTTTTTGATAAATGAAAAAATATTATTGCCTTTATTGTAAAGTACAACCCAAAAAATAGATAACATTTATTATTTAAAAAATACCAATGTAATATTATTTTTTATTTTACTCCCTTTACCTCTTTTTCATCAACTATTTATCAATCTTCTCTTATCTATCTTATATCTTATTATCTTCTATCTGTCTATCTATTATCTTCTATCATCTATTAATTTTTATTATCTATTTCTATTATCTATTATTATAATTTTAAATATATTTATTATTATCATCTTCTATCATTTATCAAAACTTTATCTTCTATCACTATCTATCTATCTTTTTATCTATCTTCTATCTATCTAATCTATTCTACTATCTATTTTTAAAATTTTACCACACGTTTGAGCAGTTACATTAATGTTTCAGGCTTAATTTGCCATCGCAGACTGGTTGGTTTTGTTTTCTGTTTTTGTTTCTTGAAGTGGTTCCGGGTTTTTAAAAAATTTCTTAACAAGAAAATTTCGCCGATGGGACACTTTCCCTACATTCCTTTTCATGTTGAGTGTGGCTTCATGAGGGTGTTTGATTATAGTATATTTTTTTTCCCGGCATATACATTTTTTGTGTTGGTGTTATCCTGTGCTTTTAGATAAAATTTTCCATGAAATGTTGTGGTCTGTTTGGTGTCTTTTAATTTTCCCAAAAATGTTCGCGAGTTTTGTGGATGTTTTTTTGTTAGTGTTTCTAAATTCTAAATACAAAAGGATTCCAACCCGACAGAGGGACAAGGAACGCAATTACCTCCTCCTGTTTAAAAATGAAAGAGCATCAGGGTTTAGACCCCCCCTAACCCCTTGTTTTGTGCTACAAAAAAGCTTTTG
>NW_027628356.1:0-4250 GCF_034508935.2 Berghia stephanieae | reverse complement strand
TTGTTTTAAAATTTAACTTTTAAAAAATTCAAACAATCAAAAAAAACCCAAAAAAAATAAAAAAGGAAAAAAAAAAAAGACCTTAAAAAATTTATAAAATCGCCAAATTTTCCTTTTGGAACTAAAAACATAAAAAAATTTACACCCTTTGCTCCTTTTCCCCTTCCCTTTCGCCCATTTTCTCTTTTCCATTCCCACCATTGTCTTTTGCTACTTTCGACTTTTGGCCCCGGGTGTGTCTAGACAACGTCAAAAAAGGAGGTCACCAAAATTCGCAGCAGCAAAAGGTTCAAAAAATGATAAAGGCATATTTTTTCATGAACTAACTTAGCAAAAAATTTTTGACATGACAAAAAAAAAGGAAACATTTTTTAAAAAATCCGGGGAAAGATTATCATCACGGTTTCCCCCCACAAAATTTTTTAAAAAATTTTTTTTTTCTTTTTAGTTTTTTGGGCCCAAAATCTGGGAAAATTTGCAAAAATTTTGCAAATTTTGCGGCCGCAATAAATTTCACGATTTTTTGACATTTTTTGGGGCCCGAAAGCATGAAAAAAACCCTGCCATGACAGAGTTTTTTAAAAGACTCTCGGACCTTACCCAAAGTCTACAACAATACAATTGGATTAAATAGTTTTGTTTATCCGTCCGCCCCAGTAACCAACAGCTTGGTTCTAAACAAAAAAATGGGTATTTTTTATTTTTCATGCTGGCTAAACTTTTTCAGAGGGGTTTTCATGTGGTCAAAATGTAAAAGTAAAAACATGATCGATTTATAATGATTTTCTCCTCTGGATACATTTTTAATGCTCGACGGAAAGTATTTCATAAGGCACGGCGTCCGCCATTCTTCCGATTGTTCAAAACCCAGTTACTACTTTTCCATGCGTCTTACGGGGAAGTGACGTAAACGACTATTGAAGTCAATTCTAGGGGGGAAAAAATTTTTACATACAAAGTATAGAAAAGCCCTTTAAATTTTATTTTCAAAAATTCCCAAATTAAAAGATGGGGGTTGGAAGCAAAAGAAGACTCCAGGGGGACGTCCTGAGATGGAGCCCAAAATTCCCGTCAAATTATGATCGTTCATATTAAATTCTATGCATTTAGATAAAATACTCACAGGTCTGTCGCCCAAATAAAAACATTCCAACACGCAAAAAATGCGTTTTTAAATTTCAACGTTTATAATTTTGATTGATTAGTTTAGTGAGAACTAACACCACCATGTTCATTATTAAGATTTGCTTTGGGGTGCTTTTAGTGCCAAAAAAAAACTGTTTTCATTTTTTCTAAAAGGATGGGAAAACAAATATTTCATGATTCCCTCAACAAAGATTTTGAAAACCCAAATTCCCAAAAAGGACCTTAGAGAGAAGGGTTACGATTTTGGGTTCCATAGCGTTCCCCTTAAAGGCGTACAGTTTAAAAATTTTCCCAAACTTATCAAACACGTTTTTGGTTTTAAAAGTACTCCTTGCATGCGAACAAGCAAAACCCCTCTCGATTTTTTTGTTTTACAAGATGCACATCCTTTTTCCCAATTCAGACTGTACTTTTATGCCCGTCTGCATTTCCCAACCCCCTTATAGACCGGTTTTAAAAAATTGTATTGTAGGAATGGGACAATATTTCGCTCATTTTTTTTAGATTTCCATTACAACAATTTAGCCCATAGGGAATTTGGGTTAAACAACCAGCAAATATGTTTAAAACACATCGCTCCCACCCCAAAATTCAAAGCATCAGTTGGGAACACTGTAGTTAAAACACTACCAAAAAACTTCTACGTTTAGGTACAAGACCCAAGGGGTAAAGCTCAGCAGGGCCTGGGTTTGGATTTTAAAAAATAAGTAAATTTTAAAAACCCGGATTTCATTATGAAAAAAGGTATCCAAAATTTTTCAGTGCCTTTTCCCACCCCAAAAAACAACTAGTGATGTAGGTTCGTTGCATACTATTTAGTTTTGAATAATTTTAGGTAGGTATGTCATTATTTAAAAAATTGGGATTAATTTGGGACCCAATATTATAATTAAAAAATTTTAAAGTCTTCCTTTTTTTCCTTTTTTTACTAGCCAATAGGGCAAACAAAGTTACTGTTATTGTTTTTGTTTTCATCACATCATGATCTGATTTTCATCATCATCACCCCCCCATCGTCATTATTTATTATTCCCCGTCGTCATCATCGTCCATAATTATCATCACATTTAAATGGGTTAGGTGTAAACAAGTATTTAAAATTTGGGAATTAGATTGGAACGAAATGACGTTCACTCAAACCTTTGTTTTTGTATTTTTCCATTTCCCCGTTTGTGAGTGATTCTCATTTTTTAAAATGTATCAACCAACTTTTAAAAGTTCATTGCCCCCCCCCACACCCCAGTTTTTTTGTGTTGGTCCGGTTTTTACTTTTTCCGGGTGGCAATGTTTTTTTGACTTCCCCTTTGCCAAGCCATACTATCATAAACCGGTTGTGGATTTTTGCTCTGTTTTAACCCCTCAAAAGCTTTTTAAAACCTTCTGTGTTGTTGGGGTGTGGTTGTGTTTTGAGAGAGAGAGAGGAGAGGAAAAGAAAAAGAGAGAGAGAAGAGAGAGAGAGAGAGAGGGGATGGTTTTTTAAAAGACTACAAAAAACCCCTGATTTATATTCCAAAATATGAAACACACAAAAGGGACCGTTGGAAAACCAAAGTGTTATGGGCTCTCCTGTATAATAGATGGGGCTTGGGTAGAAACTCAAAAAAAATTGCCATGAGTTTGTGTGTTGGTCCGTTATACTTCCGGATGGCAATGTTGTGAACTCCTAGGCCAAGCGCATTCTATCTATACAGTTTAGTGAGCATTACTCATAAACGCAGATGGCAAAAAAACAACAACAAAGACCCGAGTGACGTCAACTAAGAACTATCTATATCTCCCCAACCTGAGAAAATCAGAAATCGTAAAACAAAGAACCCTTAAAGGGTTTTGTTTTGTTGTTGTTTTTGTTGTTTTTTTTTTTTTTTTTTTTTTTTTACACGATGGAAAATTAAACAGTTTGAAATAATTTTAATTTTCTGTTTTGTTATTTTTTAAACGAAAAAAATAAAAGTTTTATCGTTAAAGCCCATCTGTTTGGGGGATGGTAAAATTATAAATTATGGAAAAAATTAAATTTTATGAGAAAAGGGGAGGAAAACCAAAAAAAAGTAGACAATCTTAAATTTGGGTCCGTTACCCCCCTCGTTTCCCATCCCGAAGGGGAATAAACATGTGAATGAAGATAAAAAAACGGGCAGATTAAAAAACCCCCCCCCCCCCCCAAAAAAAAAAAAAACAAAAAAAAAAAAACAAAAAACAAAAAAAAAAAAAAAACAAACAAAAAAAAAAAAATACAAAAAACAAAAAAAAACAAAACAAAAACAAACAAAAAAACAACAAAAAATAAAAATCACAAAAACAATTAAATCAATATTTTTTGAAGTTTGAAAAGCAAAATTAATTCCCCCCAAAGAAGTTATTTATAAATTTTTAATTTGTGTGGCTATGTGGTCTTTGGTATGACATCGCTTTCGGGTCGTAAGGTCCCGGGATCGGCCTTGTCGGCGCTAGTTGAGTCCCTTGGAAAAAAGTTTTAGCACATTTTTCCCCCAATCCTGAAAATTTGTACCCCCGTTCTTCCAAAAAAAAAAATACACCCTAATCTAATTTTAATTTTTTCCGGGGACCTTTTTAAAACCTTTGAGCACGTTTAATGGATATCGCGCTTATAAAAGCCCAAAAAAAAATTAAATCAAAGGGCAATGATTCTTTGTTGTGTGTGTGGTGTGTGTGTGTGTGTGTGTGTGTGTTGTACAGGTTCATCGACAATAATGCCCCTTTTAGACGATTTAACACAAATGAAAATTTGGATGCATTAATTAAACCCAGGTTCAAAAATAGAGTTTGTCCGTAATTGTGATTAAAAAGAGATAGATTAAATGTTCGAATAAACCCTCCCCCCCAAAAAAAAAAAAAAAAAAAAAAAAAAAAAAAAAAAAAAAAAAAAAAAAAAAAAAAATATTTATATATTATATATATATATATTATATAATATTATATATATAATATATATATTTAAAAATTTAAATACATATTATATATATATATATAATATTTATATATATAATATATATTATACATAAAATTTTTTTTTTATATAAAAGATGAGAAATAAAAAAAAAGTATGGAAAATAGAGTCGATGGAAAAAGAATTAAAAAAATAG
>NW_027628355.1:15000-17998 GCF_034508935.2 Berghia stephanieae | reverse complement strand
CTCTCTATCCATCTTTTCCCCCCCTTTTTTTTTTTATCCATCTCCCCCTTTTCTCTACCATTCTCCTTATCTTTATCCATCTCCCCCCCCCCCCTTCTCTATCCATCTCTCCCCCTCCTTCCCCATCCTCCCTTTCTCCCCCATCTCCCCCCTTTACCATTCCCCCTTCTCTATCCACTCTCCCTATCTCTATCCATCTCTCCCCCCCCCCCCCTTATCCATCTCTCCCTCTCTCTTATCCATCCCCCCCCTCTATCCATTCTCCCCCCCCCTCTATAATCTCTCCTTATCCTTTTCCCCCCCCCTCTCTTATCCATCTCTCCCTCCCTCTATCCATCTTCCCCTCTCTCTATATCTCCCCCTCTATCTCATCCATCTCTCCCCCTTCTCTCTATCCATCTTCCCCTCCTTCTTCTATCCATCTTCCCTCTCTCTCTCTATCATATCTCCCCCCTCTCTATCCATCTCTCCCTCTATCTCTATCCATCCTCCCCCCCCCTCCCTCTCTATCCATCTCTCCCTCTCTCTCTATCCATCTCCCCCCTCTATCCATATTCCCCCTCTCTCTATCAATCTCTCCCTCTATCCATCTCTCCCCCCCCCTCTCTCTATCCATCTCTCCCTCTCTCTCTATCCATTCCTTCCCCTCTCTCTATCCATCTCTCCCTCTATCTCTATCCATCTCTCCCCCTCTCCTCTATCCATCTCTCCCCTCCTCTCTCTCTATCCATCTCTCCCTCTCTCTCTATCCATCTCTCCCTCTCTCTCTCTCTATCCATCTCTCCCTCTCTCTCATCCATCTCTCCCCCTCTTTCTATCCATCTCTCCCTCTATCTCTATCATCTCTCCCCTCTCTCTCTATCCATCTCTCCCCCCCTCTCTCTATCCATCTCTCCCTCTCTCTCTATCCATCTCCCCCCTCTATCCATATCTACCCCCTTCTACAATCTCTCCCTCTATCCATCTCTCCCCCTCTCTCTCTCTCTCATCCTCTTCTCTCTCCATCCATCTCCCCTCCTTCTCATGTCGTGATGGCGTGTGTGAGTGAGTGGGGTCTGGGGAAATGTTGTGACCATTGCGTGACCACTTTGTTTTCATTGTTATCCCTCACTCCCCCTCACCCAAATCTTCCCTCCATCCCTCTCTCCCTCTTCTCTCTCCTTCTCTCTCTCTCTCTCTCTCTCTCTCTCTCTATCTATCTATCTATCTCTGTCAGTCTTCGTCTTCCCTCCTCTCCTCCATTTCCTCCTCCTCCTCCTCTTCCTCCTCCTCCTCCTCCTCCTCCTCCTCCTCCTTCTTCTTCTTCTTCTTCTTTTCTCCTTTATCGTTCTTATCCCCCCCCCACCCCATCTCTCTCTTGCTTTCCCTCTCCTCTAACCATAGACAACACACACACACACACACACAACACACACACACTTTCCCTCTCTCTATATCGACTTGTGTTGAGTTTAATAATAATAATTAAATAATAATAATTTAATAATAATAATAATAATAATATATAATAATAATAATAATAATAATAATAATAATATATCTTTATTGTCCCCAAAAAAGTGGCTATTTGTCTTTGGTTTACACATTTATAACAATAAAAATATTGACATAGACACACTCACACAAGATGCAACACTAGTAACAGTAGTTATCGTAAAAAAAAAATAATTATTTATTGAGGAGAATGACAACGATATTTTAGGGTGCTAATGCCAAAGTTTATATTTTCGACCAGTTTAATATTTAAATTCGGCTTTCAGCATCTGGTTCGTTACGTTTTGAGACGACGGGTCACATTTCTGCTGCATACGAGACGAGACGCGAGGACATCATGGACGCAATAAGAAATGATGCTCTGCGTTTAGGTTAAATACTCATACATCTGCCAGCCGGATAAAACGACCAACACCCAAAACTCCGTGTCCCCTTTGGGGCGTTTAAGAGTTGATTGATATTAAATTTAGTGAGAACTAATCACTGTCTAAAAAAACAATAACAAAGTGACGTCGACTTCGAACTATCTATCCCAGTGACTTCTATGTCACCGACATCTGTATATCATTAAAGCCTGACGACGGGGGTACTGTTTATGGACCAAAAAAACGAAGGCCCCGAAGCTAGGACTTCTTTATAGATAGAATGCGCTTGGCCAAGGAGTTCACAACATTGCCATCCGGAAAGTATAACGGACCAACACACAAAACTGTGTGTATCCATAAACGTTTATAATCAGGTTAATACAGTTTAGTGGCATTACCATAAACGCGGATGGCAAAAAAAATAGATAGTATGCACTTGGCTAAGAAGTTCATAACATTGCCATCCGGAAGTATAAAGGACAACACACAAACTCTGTGTAACCATGAACTTTTATAGTCTGGTTAATACAGTTTAGTGAAAACAACTCACAAACGCGGATGGCAAAAACAATAACAAAGGCCTGAATGACGTCATCTGCATACTATCTATAACAAAGACCTGAGTGACGTCATCTTTCGAACTATCTATAAAAGTTCATGGTTACACATAGTTTTGTGTGTTGTTCCGTTATACTTCCGGATGGCAATGTTATGAGCTTCTTAGCCAAGCGCATACTATCTATAGCCTGATACTGAAATCCAAAAGGACTGGCAGTTTGACGTCATATTTGGGTTTTGCACCGCTTAGAGAATTGTCGTTAGTAGAGCTTATTTATGGAAACAAGTTATTTCATTGGTTAAACTATTGAATACAACTCACGATTTGTTTTCTTTTGTGGCAAAAGACTGGCATTTTGACGTCATTTTTTGGTCAGTATCAGCGTCGCCATCGTTATGTTATAGCCTGATACTGAAATCCAAAAGAATTTGTGTTTTACTTTTTATTTTACTGCGATGTTGTGGAGTATTTTTATCTAAATGCATGGCATCAATTTTCTCATTGCGTCCACTGATCGTGGCCTTCGTAAAGTTATGGCCTGATACCGTAGCCATCGTTATGTTATAGCCTGATACTGAAA
>NW_027628355.1:0-5000 GCF_034508935.2 Berghia stephanieae | reverse complement strand
GATAGAGAGGCAGAGTGAGAGAGAGCACATACAGATACATACACACACAGATACACACACATGATTGGGTTTGAGTCCTCACTGCGTACACACATTGGCACACACACACACACACATACAGACACACATTCATACAAAGATACACACATTGGCACACACACACACACACATACAGAGCGAGAGAGAGAGAGAGAGAGAGAGAGAGAGAGAGAGAGAGAGAGAGAAGGGGGGGGGGGGGGGGGGAGGGGGAGATTGGATACACGATGGTCACCCAGAACATATCCGCCATCCGTCGTTTCAATCTGAAAATTGAAGACACCGGGGTATTTCCCAAGGGAAAATCTCATGATTGCCTGTGAGTCCTCACTGTGTCAACAAAAGTACTCACACACATTTAAACATTCACTTACTAACACACACATTATAAACAGACATACAGGCACACATACATACAAAGATAAACACATACTAGCAACACACACACACACACACACACACACATAATCCTTATACATACAAAACATACCCATATTCATACAAAGATACACTGACACACGCCCACACGTCCATCCATCCATCCATCCATCCATCCATCCATCCATCCATCCATCCATCCACCCACACATCCACACATCCATCCATCCATCCATCCATCCATCCACCCATCCATCCATCCATCCATCCATCCATCCACCGATCCATCCATCCATCCACCCATCCATCCATCCATCCATCCACCCATCCATCCATCCATCCATCCATCCACCCATCCATCCATCCATCCATCCATCCATCCATCTATCCATCCATCCATCTATCCATCCATCCATCCATCCATCCATCCATCCATCCATCCATCCATGCTTCCATCCATTCATCCACCCATCCATCCATCCATCCATCCATCCATCCATCCATCGATCCTGGAACCACCAGGCATCAGCCGCAGTGCAGCACTGAAAAAAAAATGAGCTAGGGCGAAGTAACTTGCTCAAGGCCACACAGCGCAACGGCTGGTGATCGAACTCGGTACCTTTCGGGTACGAAGCAAAGACCGTACCGCTGAGCCACTGTGACCCAAACCCACCCCGCCCCCGCCCTAAAAGTTCGTATTTCGTGCGGCTATGCGGTCTAGTGGTATGACACTCGCTTTCGGATTGGAAGATGCATGGTTCGAGCCTCGTTCGGCGCATAGTTGAGTCCTTGGAAAAGGATTTTTATTCACATTCTCTCACCACACTCAGGTGTAAAATGAGTTAGCGTTGTCTCTGTCGAAAAAAATGTATCTTCCAACATGTTAAGTGTTGCTGTTGGTCAGGACCCCTATAAAGCGCTTTGAGCACGTTAAGAGGATATTGCGCTATTATAAAAACTTAACCTTAAATCCAATCATTTCTCATATTGGAAAAAAAAAAAACAACCTCAAAGCTCGTATTTCTTGTCATTTTGGTTCTAAATTCATGTTATTTTGGTTCTAAATTCATGTCATTTTGGTTCTAAATTCGTGTTATTTTGGTTCTAAATTCATGTCATTTTGGTTCTAAATTCATGTCATTTTGGTTCTAAATTCATGTCATTTTGGTTCTAAATTCATGTCATTTTGGTTCTAAATTCATGTCATTTTGGTTCTAAATTCATGTCATTTTGGTTCTAAATTCATGTCATTTTGGTTCTAAATTCATGTCATTTTGGTTCTAAATTCATGTCATTTTGGTTCTAAATTCACGTTTCGGGGTCCGAAATATCCCGACGTAAAACCGTCTTGTGACGATCGTTCACATATGTGGCCTATGTCCTCAAAACAGTATTAATAATAATAATAATAATAATAATAATAATAATAATAATAATAATAATAAATGGCATTTATATAGCGCTTTACCCCGTTGTCACAGGCTCTAAGCGCTTTACAGTGATATAAAACAATACATATTACAGTGAGACAAGTGTGAAGGAAACGTGATACGAATTCAATTTAACAACAACAAAATATGAAAATAATATTGCAACATTATGACGTAAAAAGATAAAACTTTAAGCGAGATTTGAACGTTGTCAACGAATCCGAGCATCTCACGTGTGACGGGAGAGAGTTCCAAAAATGGGGGGCCGAAAATTGAAAAGACTGTTCACCTATTTTACGCAATGGCTTAGGTTTTACAAGGATTGATTGGTCATTGCTTGACCTAAAGTTTCTATTGGGGACATATATGTTTAGAAGGTCTTTAATATAGGAGGGACTGTTCGTGCTCAGGGATTTGTAGACAACAGTACAAATCTTATAGGGAACTCTTTTTTCAACAGGAAGCCAATGTATTACGACAGATGATTTAGGTAGTAAAAATTGCTTCGTATAGTCAAAAACTATACAACCTGGATTAATGATATATATATATATATATATTATATATATATATATATATATATATATATATATATATATTATGTTGGGGGGGGGGGGGAGGAGCAAAGTGGCCGAGTGGTTGAGGCATTGTAATGTGATCCGGAAGGCCCGGTTTCGAGCCCCTTCAGGCGATTTCGTTTTTCTTTTCCTTGGGCAAGATTCTTAACATCCTAATTTGTTCAACATGGGTGACTCGTGTGTTGACATCTTCAGACATCCTGTTTGATGGATTTTTCTGTTTTCCTTCATGGACTGCCTAGGCGACGGCATCTAATGGTATCGTTTCGAAAGGGGCTAAGAAGATAGAGTAGAATGATATAATGTGCCGCTGTGTGATCCTATGGTAAGACACTCGTCTTCTAGACTGGAAAGACTAGGATTCGAGTCCCGCTCTGGGCCGCCTACCAGTAAGAGGAGACACTGGGTGGCCGTCGAGGAGCTGCCTCACAACAAGTGCGATTCATCATCAGTGGGGAACTTTCCACCTGTCCTACATGTACCCGTGTGGGCAAGAACCCGAAACGGCAGAGCATCTAGTTGAACGGTGTGTTGTGACGATGCTACCGGGCGGGTTCGCGTCGGTGCACGAATGCGGACCGGACTTTGCTGATTGGGTCGATCGTCATAACATAGTAGTGTGAGAACCATAAGAAGCTGCTACTCTGGGCTACGAATTTCTTAGTCCAAGGAAAAAGAATTTTTACTCACATTTTCTCATTATACTCGGGTGTAAAATGAGTACCACGGCCCTTAACAGTTTTCTCCTTGTCGGAGAAAAAAAACAAAAACAAACCAAACCATCATAATATAATCACCTTTCAGGCGTCATGTCTCGTCCTACACGTTAAGTGTTGCTGTCGCTAGGGATCCCTTGACAAATGCTTTTTGAGAACGTTAAGAGATCTATAAGTGCTCGTGTTTTGTTTTTTTTTTTTTTTGTCTTCGTTTTTCTTTTTCTGATAATTTTTGTTTTTGTTTGATTTATATTATTTTATTTTATTTCATTTTTAAAAATAAATTGTTTTTTTTTTCTTATCCAAGACAATAGCCATAGGTTCTTAACTCACTCAATCCTAGTCCTAGAGATTTTTGCTACTTTTCAAAATTGGAAAAAATGTGTTAAAAATGAGCATGTACATAGATAGTTTTATTCAACTACCATTCACATGAAAAAACTAAAAACATTAACTTTGATACTACGCTTATAATTTGTCTCAGAAAAATGTAATAAATAGGCATGGGGTAAAAGTAACTCGGGTAAACTACGGATATAGTCGGTGTTAGAGTTGAGTGAGTTAAAGTGACAAAAAGCAATCGTGGCTGAGCGGTACGTCTTTGCTTCGTACCCGAAAGGAACCGAATTCGATCACCCGCCGCTGCGCCGTGTGGCCTTGAATAAGCAAGTCACCTCACCTTAGCTCAATTTGCGGCGCTGCACTGTGACTGACGCCTGGGCTATTCCAGTCTTCCCTTTTAATAGATCCTAGATAGAAGACAAAATTTCTCCTATGGGATGAATAAAGGGAATTTTATTTTATTTTAAATTCTCAATTGGATTCAGTAGTCTGATGTCACGCCGCCCGGCAACGGCGGCCATCTTGGTTCTAAACAGAGAAAATCATTACTTTTTATTCTTCATGCTGGCTAGAACTTTTAATATGCTTTGTGATCAGACTGTGTAAAAGTCAAAACATGATCAAATTTATGGGGTTTTTTTTTTTCCTCTGGATACGCTTTTATGCTCGCCGGAGAAATATTTCATACGGCGTCTGCCATTGCTCCGATAGTCTAGAGCCAGTGTTACTAAGTTACCATGCGTCATTAGGAAGGAGTATTTTCTGACCACTTTAACATTAAAATAATTGTTTGACCTATTATGGACACGTTCGGAGATACAACACCATCCAAAAAATCAATGCTAGAGGAAAAAGTAGCTGGCAGAAAGTCACGAGGAAAACTAAAGGAAGGAAGTCCTGGATAGGAAATGTGGAGGCAACAACTGGCAAAAAGATAATCGACTGAATAAACCTTGAGCGTGTAGAATGGCGTTCCATGACATTCAACCTCTGTAGGGAGATGAAACTCTGGTAAGGGGCGGCTATGCGGTTCGGAGATACAACACCATCCAAAAATCAGTGCTAGAGGGAAAACTAGCTGGCAGAAAGTCACGAGGAAAACTAAAGGAAGGAAGTCCTGGATAGGAAATGTGGAGGCAACAAAATGCAAAAAAATAATCGACTGAATAAACCTTGAGCGTGTAGAATGGCGTTTCCATGACATTCAACCTCTGTAGGGAGATGAAACTCTGGTAAGGGGCGGCTATGTGGTCTTGTGGTATGACACTCGCTTTCATATCGGAAGGTCTGGAATCTGGCCGCTAACAGCTTTGTCTCTGTCGAAAAAATTGTAACATCGCCTAACAGGCGTCATGTCCGTCTAAATATTAAATGTTGCTGTTGGCCAGGGAGCCCTTGTAAAGCGCTTTGAGCACATTTAGTGGGTATTGCACTATAAAAAAGCTCTTTTTTCTTTCTATTTTTGGTGACCCTTGAGCGTGAAGAATGTCGTTCCATGACATTCAACCTCTGTAGGGAGG
>NW_027628354.1:0-4254 GCF_034508935.2 Berghia stephanieae | reverse complement strand
AATTAAAAAAAGGAAACACCCCTCAAACATTTGCAGTTCATATCTTTGCTTTTATGAGGTTATTTTTTTTTGAAAAAGTTCAAAGTGAAAAAACTAAACGACCCCCGTTTCGTGGTGTTTTGGTTTTTCTCATGTGATAATATTTTATTTGACTTTTCCAAAATTCCAATAGGTCATTCATTTGCATGTCGTGATCTATTTTTCCTTGATTTCAGCTGTCTCAGCTCTAAACTATACTTTTCTTTCTCAATAATAATTCATTTTCTGTTTGAAATGTATTACAGAGATGTTGATTTACCACATGTAAAAATTTCAAAGTTGTATCTGAAGCTGTTTCTGAATTATACGTGATTATCCATTGGGATGCTGTGCTTTGGTCACATTTTTTCCTCTATAAATAGAGATTTTCACCACAAAAACGGTCATAACTTTTTGACCAGTTGAGACAGAGCCATAATTTTTCACTCTAGTTAATGTTTCACTCCCCTTTATTTTTCTACGCTAAATTAATACCATAGCCACAAATTTTGAAAAATTCTTGCAAGTGCCTACAAAGAGGGTTGAACTTGAACCTGAAATACTCCTTCTTCTTCTTCTTCTTCTTCTTCTACTAATAACTACAACTAGTTAGGTACAAATCCTCTTCTGAATGTTCGGAGCCGTTTTAGAAACTAAATTACGGTTTCCACCGGCGCAGTCTCTAGACTTCCAGTCCCACAGTGCCAGTATGGGCGGGAGCCTTACCCCGATGTTCTCGAGCCTCGAGGTAGTTTCACTTTATAATTGTTTTAGCTTTTGAACTTGTGGATCTTTTGTCAAACGTTTTATTTTAATTTTTCAAATTTAGTAGCACTTTAAAGGGTCTGCGTTAGGTTCGCTCTGCTGTACTGTAACTGTAAGAGCGTAAGAATAACAGGGTTTAAAAGTACGTAAAAGTATGCTGATGAAATGTATTGACAATGAAAATTAAGAAGAACAATAGAATTTATAAAAATCAATAAAAGAGTTTTTAAAAAAATGAAATTTAAAGAAGTAAGAAAAAATGCCTCAAGAAGTGAAAAAATTGTCCTGTTGTTGAGATGTGAAGTGGACATAATCGTGTCTGTTAAGAATTAGAAGAAATGAAAGATGCCACTTTTTATTTTAAATGTAGATTGCACATTAGCAGAAACACTAAAAAAAAAAGTAAAGACAGAAAATCCATGTGGAACTTGGTTGCAGTGAAAAAAGTATAAAATTTACTCCGCTCAGCATTGCTGCTGGTGTGATGTCTGTGTTAGTTAGGTGTCACTATATTAGAGTGATATCTTGTTACTTCATATTTTCATTTTAAAACCTGTAGAAAACTTGATTGATTTGTAAATTTCCTTATATGACCATTGTTTTAGTAATCACCCCCATGAAATCACCCATGTGATTAAATTGTTAAGACTCATTCATTTTATACTGATTTTCCATCGACATTTTGTCCCTGCGTTTTTCGCTGCCGAAAATTTTAACTTGACAGCAATTAATCGCAAATTCTATTTTAGTCGCAATTGGGACTCAATTTTTTTAATAAATATGTATTATTTTTTCTTTTCTTGTTACTTTATATTTTCAGTACTTAATTGTCCCTCCCCCTCCACTATTGATTTGTAATATATAGTAATAGATTAGTTAGGTAAATGCACTGTTGACACCAGGACCAATTTTTTTTAAAGGACAAACGCCATTCCAACTCATATTTTATTACGTACATTCAAGGTGGCGCACTGAGATGGAGAGATGATGACCGCTTGTGACAAATTGACTGTTCCAGAATTTGTATTTTTTTTTTTAAAAAAAAAAAATTTTTGGAAGGGTTCTGGGCAGAGGTTCACATTTTTCTATCCTTATATTTGTTTTCCCTTTTCCCATTTTGCTCCCTGTCTTTGTTATGGATTAAGATTGTCATTTTTTTCCTGGTCCTTGCGGGGGTCTTTAGTTGGGGGCCAGACAGTCAAATACAGTACCTTTCTTCTTGAGATGATTTTTTATACTGAAAATCATCTCTCTGTTATGTACTGTTATATTTTATAAGTTTTGAAATATTTTGCATTATGTAAATTTTTTTAGCAGGATCCTTTGCTTGTGTCTCAGTGAGACTTTGAGGTAATGTCAAAATTGGTACATCTTGAGGTGCTCGTGAAATCTACTGTTCCCTATTTATTGAATCAGTCACCATTCATCATCCTTTTTATTGTGTTGTAAGCGTATTAAGTCCTGTAAGACAATAAAAGCAGATCTAGGTGGTGGTATTTTTTTTTGGGTCTTTTTTTTTTTTTGTCTTTGGTTTTTTTTTTGGTTCCAGATAAGGAATTTTAAGATTTGATGGTTGTCCATAGACTTTTCAAAATAAAATTTGACTTTGACTTAGGTACGATGCAGTTTTAAGTGCTTGATTTCTGAGGACTAATTATAAATGGTGACCACTCTATTGCGTTTTTGTATGCCATGAAAATGTTACAAAAGACAATGAAGCGACGTTTTTTGGGAATTCTGCAGTCATTCATTTTAACCTTGAATTTGATGAGCGCCTGTTGCATTTTAGTTCATTCAAGTATTTTTAGAGTGACAAACAAAAACTCGTGCATTATGGGTTTATATGCAGATTTTGTCTTTAAATTGTCAATAAAAAATAAATGCTTTTTTTTTTTTGTTTTTTTGTTAGCTGGCAGGTCTGAATTGATGCTTTGCATACAATTTTGTACTTTTAATCTTTTTTCTTTTTACATTTAGCCATCCCCACTTTATCGGAGAATCGCCTGCCCCTCGTGAATGGACAGTGAAGGCTATGGCTAAAAACAAAGGTGTCCACAAACCCAACTTAGGCAATACATTCAATCAAGCCAAGGATAAAATGTATTGCCTAAAGATGTCGAAGATTTGCAGCGGGGGATTGTTCAAGATGATATTGATAGGACGGCGGGTTGAAAACGTACAGGAATTACTGAGAGAGATAGAGGAGGAAGGAGGTGTAACAAAGTTCGTTGTGAATGAGGATGGTGGGTTTTGAGTATTTGTTTTAAGTAACGGGAAGAATGAGGCGTGTGTTTGGGGTTTTTTGTGATGTGTTTGTTATGGATGCAACATACAAAGTAAATCGATATTTGTATCCACTTGTGAATGTTAGTGCATAGATGATGAGGGTCATGGGGCGAAAGACTGGGAAATCCATGACCAACCTGAAACTGAATTGTACCAGTATGACGTGTGTAAAAAAAAAACAGGAAGGACTGTATCGAATTGTATCTTCAGTGAAAAACAGGATCAATAGCTTGTTTCAAGTTATGGTAAAAACATCAGTTTCTGCAAAGATTCCCAGTTGGAACAGTTTTTGTCTCTTGTCTCTGAAGATAAAGACTTTTACATTGTTGACATGATGACTTAATACAGACAAAAACCCCATTCTAACCCCCTTTTGACTTTTCAGAGACACCAGACATTGTAAATGCACGTACTGACCAGAGACCAAGACATTTTAAATACAACTCTGCCCTGACAGAGACCACAGACGTTATGGACACACAAACTGACCAGACAGAGAGACCACAGACGTTATGGAACACAGACTGACCAGACAGGGACTCCAGATTACAGGGGACATGCGACCATAAAGATGCCCTTGACACGACGAGACAGTTAGACTGTGAAATTTTTCAAATGTGACTCTACACAGGAAATTTCAGGCCGAAACTGTGTTATACAGGTCGGTACAGATAAAACAAATATAACACGGAGACCAAACACTGTGTTGTAGAATATCAAAATTTCAAAGGTGGGTGGTCAGTGACGAAATAAAAGGGACATTATAAGTTCGTAATATCACATCTCAATAAAAAAAGTGTGGGTAGTGATAGTAAAAAGGTGCCCGTTAACAATTGAGTCGGTCAAATCTCTATCCAGATTCAAAAGGATAGTGCAAAGTCCTGTATGTAAAACAAATTGGAAAGCATGGTTGTTCTCAATACTTGTTGGGTCGTGATCGGTTTTAGAGTGAAGTAGTGTTCATGCATTTTGACATTTTCTTGATCTTTTAAAATAAAAATTATAATTTAATTTAATCAACAGACTTGTTTAATTTATTTAAAGATATACTTTTGTGGGGACCTTTTGTAAAATCATTAGCCCGATTGTAGTTGTAAATTTCTTTTATTCTAATGTCAAAAATCAGTGACACCACTGAACCCCTACCAGCGCTTTTACTCCGGGAGTCCTACCACCAGCGCTTTT
>NW_027628353.1:0-4253 GCF_034508935.2 Berghia stephanieae | reverse complement strand
CACGTTTTTCTCGTGTCGTTATTTCTGTTGAAATATAACAGTTTTTGTTGATTTTCAATAGTTATGTTTTTTGTTTTATTTGTTTGTTGTTGTTTTTTTTTAATATTTTTAAAAAAAAATCAAAATGGAATGTTGGTCTTAAATAAAATTTGATCTTCAATATTGGATCGTAATTGTTAAATTTTTGGGGCAGTAGGGTAAATATCAATTCGTTTATGAACAAGTATGCTTTAGAAAGAATTAAATCTTATTTTTGATCGTTTTAATGAGATGAATTGTTAAAAAAGTCGTTTTTACAATTTTTTATTTTTTTTATTATTATTATTATTATTATTATTATTATTTTTATTATTATTTTTTATTTTTTATTAATTTAAAAATTTGTAAAAAATTTATTCAGGGTTTTTTAAAAATGCAAAAAATTTTGGATCGAGTTCTGTGCTTGTAATTTCTCTGTTCCCCTTTTCATGTCTTTAAAATAGCGTTGTCATTATTCATTTAGAATCTTCATTTAAAATGCTTAAAAACAAAAAAACAACATCAAACCAAAGCAAAATATTGTTTCCCTTTTCAACAATATTAAAATAAAGCCCATAATTGCGCTCGGTTATCAGGCCTGCAAATATGTACGCGTCGAGTGGGGTCTTTTGTACTCCCATGGTGGCAGAGAGGTCACTTCCTGTGTCTTTATCCCTTATTTCTGTTTTCGTAGTTGCTTTGTCATGGAATGGGATTATTTATTTGTCTCGCCTGGCTGGATGCCTTGACTGGGAGAGAAACAGTCAAATGTATAGTTATAGTTTTTGGAGATGATAATATATTGTTTTACTTGTAAATCATCGCCTGTTATGTAGTGTTAGCTATGTATTCTGTATACATTTGAGTTTGTTCCTCTTAGTGGGATCCCGTGCTGTTGTCTGGAGGAGACTTTAAAGTGATCTCAAACTAAGTACATTGTCGGTTTGCTCTTGGAATATACATATGTGTTGTGTGTTGTGTGTGTGTTGTGTGTGTGTGTGTTCGTAGGTGCGTGTGTGCGATAGAGATTAGAAAGGGGATAAAGAGGGTAAAAAGAGTTGTGTTTCATGTTTACACCAACATAAAACCATGTTGAGTCGATGGGTCACACATTTTTGACCAGCCCCATGTCCAATTTTCATTTAGTTAGGCCGCTGTAATCTATATCACAGCAAGAGATAGAGATAGGTAGACAGACAAACAGAAAGATTTTACAGCTGGGATATCTTATCTTATCTTATCTTATCTTATATCCCCAGCTGTCTATTTTTCTGTTTGTCTGTCTCCCTATCTCTATCTCTTGCTGTGATTTGTATCGAACAATTGACATCATAATATACTTATATTATGGAGATATATTGGGTGAGAACTAAGTATCAAATGAAACCCATTTTCATTTATCAACCTATTACTCCTGGTATAAATAATGAAACAGACCTGCAACATAAATGTACGTTTATATAAAGTTTAATCTGGTAACAATGGTGAAACAAAATTGAAAAAAAAGATGTTTTGGAAAACCTTACAATGAGCTACTTTAATTTAAGGGTAGATTAAAGACCTTCCCGGCATTAACACGCAGGACAAGCCGCTAAAATGATATGATTTATTAACGGTTATGCATTTGCTGAAAGTGAAAGGCTAACCGCGGTTTGATTTCAGATACGAAAAGTTTGCTGATTATTTGATTATTTTGGTCCTTGTGACTCTTCTATCAATGCCTTAGAGCCTGCATGCTCAAATTGCGTGGAAGTCACAATGGGCTATAAACCTCAATGGGCAAGGATATCACCTCAGTATGATGCGTTTAGAAGTCCACGGCTCAAGGAAGCTGCTAAAGGATGATGGTCTAAAACAGGTTATTGAACAGCAATCGCTTTACACAAGTGGAGATGAAGGGTTCGCCCAATTGATCTAAATCTGATGCGGTGAAGCATGGTGTATAACGAACCATTTTGTCGTCTGTACTGGATAAGCGCCTACTTGGTTTTTTTTTCGCATTTTTTATTTATACATTTCTAACTTGTGGTATGCATTATCGATAAGACGAAGAAAGGACATTTTAAAACCCATCTATTGTTTAGTTAACTGTACCATAATAAGTGGTAAAACTGATGTCAGAATGAAAGTGAAGGCATGGTGAATAAAGAATTGTGGTGAATTATAATCCTGTCTTTATGGCTATAAAATACACTGTACAAAAATAAATTTAACAACTTTTTCAGAAAAAAAAAACTACATTCGTCGTGTTTTGTTTTTTTTTTTTACAAAGGAGAAATCCAAAACGTCCACATTATATATTTTCGTAATTAAATGAAGCTAGTGTTGTTATTTTAATAAATATGGCCCTCAGAAGTATTAATTTTGTTTTTCAAATTCTTAATTCTCCAATTTCGCTATTTTCTTTTAGAATCGTATTCACCCGGAAATAAAAACGAATTTTTACGGGTCTAGGTCAAATATATAAACCATTTTGTGTGATATCAATCTAACATCAACGTTCTTTAGTGACAGCACATAGATATCTTTTTATTATCACTGTTTGCTTCATACATTTTCATCTTAGTAGGCTATACCTATACCTATATTATTATATCTACATTAACAAAATCAACTATGCTTGAATGAGATCTATTTTTTTATCTTTAAATATAATGATTCAAAACATGGGTAAGAAATAAGCAGCCTGCTTTATTCTGCCGTTACTCTGGAAAAAAAGCCCATATTATTTTAAAATTCGGCCAGACACGCATCTTCAAATATCGATCGATTTAAATGACCGTCATCTTGACAAAACTCTCAAACTGGGAATTCAAGACGGCTAGTATTATCTTCAATAATTCATTCTCTGCCTATGGACATAAATTGATTTACCCCAGAGCAAATGATTAAAAACTAAAGTGGACTCAATTCTTATTCAACACTTTTATCGATCCTATTCATGATTTGATAAATCTATATACGATTTTGGGCAAAGAACAAAAAAGTTTCAATTTTCATTGCAAATTCAAAACCAAGGCAAGAGCCAAAGAACAAAAAAACATTTAGAAATATATCATGTATCGCGTGCAAATAATCAAGCCTGTAAAATAACGATATTGTAGAAAAGTATGGAAACCTGTACGAAATACAATTTAACAGACCTCCATGGTCAAAAAACAGTTTTGTTTTCTTGCTCGGCACTGTTGTTATCAAAACATTCTCTTCTCTCTCATTGCCAGATTTGTCAGCTCATCCTGCAATAATAATAAATAAAAAATAATAAAAATAATAAAAATAATAATAATAAAAATATTAAAAATAATAAAAATATAATATAATAATAATAATAATAAATAATAATTAATAATAATAATAATAATAATAATAATACTGTCTATAGCGATGAATAAAAGGGTTTGTTATCTTTAAATCAGCACAGCTATTGTACATAGGTACACAATAGTTGCTGCCATACATGGACAAAACCAATTATTTTTTTAACGGGGCAGAAAAGGTTTACCTCGAATAAGACGATAACTAACGATAGATATGATACAAAATGTAAATCAAAGTTTTCTGTCTCCTGAACTCGGCTCTTTTATTTATTTTATTTATCTATTTTTTTTTTTACTTATTTATTGGCATTGTTATACATTTCGTAACCATGTAAGGATGCGGCGGTCAAAAGAAATGATTTATTGTATTGGACACACAAGTAGGTTTCTTAAAATTGATCTTTATTACGTTGCCTCGCGTTCGTTGCACATGATACGTATTTATTTAACATAATGTATAACTTTAATTAGGTATATCGTGTGTTGTTAGGACTGGAAAACAATTGGTTACGACGAAAAATTTTCGGGCGTTCATAAAATGAGTTAAGTTAGTGTGTAAGGAAGGATAATGTGAAATTTTACTACTTTAACTTAATTTAAACTTTCGAAACTGTGGATTCGGAACTGTGAGATTCGGAAACTGTGAGATTCGGAAACTGGTGGGATTTCGGAAAATCGTTTTAAAAAAATGCTCAAAAGAAAGAAAAAGTTTTTTTCAAAACTCGCCCGTCAATGTTTTAAAATCGCCCGTCAATGTTCAAAATCGCCCGTCAATGTTCAAAACTGCCCCGTCATGTTCAAACTCGCCCCCTCAATGTTTTAAAACTCGCCCGTCAAAGTTCAAAAATCGCCCCCTCAATGTTCAAAACCGCCGTCAATGTTCAAAATCGCCCCCTCATGTTCAAAACTCGGGTTTCC
>NW_027628352.1:0-4256 GCF_034508935.2 Berghia stephanieae | reverse complement strand
AGCGAGTACAGGCCCCTAACGGGAAGGGCCCGAAGTTCAAAACCCGGTCGGCAATGGGGAGGTCCCAGGTGCGATCATAGGTGGTGGGTTTATTTCATTCAAATTCGCTCCGTAGAGGAAATGCGCTCGACCAAAGTTTTTTCCCTCGGCCCTCGGAGGGCTTACCGCGGGAGGTCCGGCGCTAGAGTCCTTCTCGGCCGTAGCGAGAGCTTCTTACCCAGGGACGCCCGTGCGGTAAAGCCTCGAATCGACGAGGCGATAAAATCGTATGAATAAAGCTCCCAAACCGGGATTTGAACCCCGGCAGGGTTGGCCGGCCCGTGGGCCAACTCGATCGAGCCCGAGTCGTCGATCCCCCGACTCTAGCGAAGTAGCGGGAACGCGTTTAACACTCCGCCAAGCGAGTACAGGGCCCTAACGGGAAGGGCCCGAAGTTCAAACCGGTCGGCAATGGGGAGGTCCCAGGTGCGATCATAGGTGGTGGGTTTATTTCATTCAAATTCGCTCCGTAGAGGAAATGCGCTCGACCAAAGTTTTTTCCCTCGGCCCTCGGAGGGCTTACGCGGGAGCGTCCCGGCGCTAGAGTCCTTCTCGGCCGTAGCGAGAGCTTCTTACCCCAGGGACGCCCGTGCGGTAAAGCTCGAATCGACGAGGCGATAAAATGTATGAATAAAGCTCCCAAACCGGGATTTGAACCCCGGCAGGGTTGGCCGCCCGTGGGCCAACTCGATCGAGCCCGAGTCGTCGATCGCCCGACTCTAGCGAAGTAGCGGGAACGCGTTTAACACTCCGCCAAGCGAGTACAGGGCCCTAACGGGAAGGGCCCCGAAGTTCAAAACCGGTCGGCAATGGGAGGTCCCAGGTGCGATCATAGGTGGTGGTTTATTTCATTCAAATCGCTCCGTAGAGGAAATGCGCTCGACCAAAGTTTTTTCCCTCGGCCCTCGGAGGGCTTACCGCGGGAGCGTCCGGCGCTAGAGTCCTTCTCGGCCGTAGCGAGAGCTTCTTACCCCAGGGACGCCCGTGCGGTAAAGCTCGAATCGACGAGGCGATAAAATCGTATGAATAAAGCTCCCAAACCGGGATTTGAACCCCGGCAGGGTTGGCCGGCCCGTGGGCCAACTCGATCGAGCCCGAGTCGTCGATCGCCCGACTCTAGCGAAGTAGCGGGAACGCGTTTAACACTCCGCCAAGCGAGTACAGGGCCCTAACGGGAAGGGCCCCGAAGTTCAAAACCGGTCGGCAATGGGGAGGTCCCAGGTGCGATCATAGGTGGTGGGTTTATTTCATTCAAATTCGCTCCGTAGAGGAAATGCGCTCGACCAAAGTTTTTTCCCTCGGCCCTCGGAGGGCTTACCGCGGGAGCGTCCCGGCGCTAGAGTCCTTCTCGGCCGTAGCGAGAGCTTCTTACCCCAGGGACGCCCGTGCGGTAAAGCCTCGAATCGACGAGGCGATAAAATCGTATGAATAAAGCTCCCAAACCGGGATTTGAACCCCGGCAGGGTTGGCCGGCCCGTGGGCCAACTCGATCGAGCCCGAGTCGTCGATCGCCCGACTCTAGCGAAGTAGCGGGAACGCGTTTAACACTCCGCCAAGCGAGTACAGGGCCCTAACGGGAAGGGCCCCGAAGTTCAAAACCGGTCGGCAATGGGGAGGTCCCAGGTGCGATCATAGGTGGTGGGTTTATTTCATTCAAATTCGCTCCGTAGAGGAAATGCGCTCGACCAAAGTTTTTTCCCTCGGCCCTCGGAGGGCTTACCGCGGGAGCGTCCCGGCGCTAGAGTCCTTCTCGGCCGTAGCGAGAGCTTCTTACCCCAGGGACGCCCGTGCGGTAAAGCCTCGAATCGACGAGGCGATAAAATCGTATGAATAAAGCTCCCAAACCGGGATTTGAACCCCGGCAGGGTTGGCCGGCCCGTGGGCCAACTCGATCGAGCCCGAGTCGTCGATCGCCCGACTCTAGCGAAGTAGCGGGAACGCGTTTAACACTCCGCCAAGCGAGTACAGGGCCCTAACGGGAAGGGCCCCGAAGTTCAAAACCGGTCGGCAATGGGGAGGTCCCAGGTGCGATCATAGGTGGTGGGTTTATTTCATTCAAATTCGCTCCGTAGAGGAAATGCGCTCGACCAAAGTTTTTTTCCCTCGGCCCTCGGAGGGCTTACCGCGGGAGCGTCCCGGCGCTAGAGTCCTTCTCGGCCGTAGCGAGAGCTTCTTACCCCAGGGACGCCCGTGCGGTAAAGCCTCGAATCGACGAGGCGATAAAATCGTATGAATAAAGCTCCCAAACCGGGATTTGAACCCCGGCAGGGTTGGCCGGCCCGTGGGCCAACTCGATCGAGCCCGAGTCGTCGATCGCCCGACTCTAGCGAAGTAGCGGGAACGCGTTTAACACTCCGCCAAGCGAGTACAGGGCCCTAACGGGAAGGGCCCGAAGTTCAAAACCGGTCGGCAATGGGGAGGTCCCAGGTGCGATCATAGGTGGTGGGTTTATTTCATTCAAATTCGCTCCGTAGAGGAAATGCGCTCGACCAAAGTTTTTTCCCTCGGCCCTCGGAGGGCTTACCGCGGGAGCGTCCCGGCGCTAGAGTCCTTCTCGGCCGTAGCGAGAGCTTCTTACCCCAGGGACGCCCGTGCGGTAAAGCCTCGAATCGACGAGGCGATAAAATCGTATGAATAAAGCTCCCAAACCGGGATTTGAACCCCGGCAGGGTTGGCCGGCCCGTGGGCCAACTCGATCGAGCCGAGTCGTCGATCGCCCGACTCTAGCGAAGTAGCGGGAACGCGTTTAACACTCCGCCAAGCGAGTACAGGGCCCTAACGGGAAGGGCCCCGAAGTTCAAAACCGGTCGGCAATGGGGAGGTCCCAGGTGCGATCATAGGTGGTGGGTTTATTTCATTCAAATTCGCTCCGTAGAGGAAATGCGCTCGACCAAAGTTTTTTCCCTCGGCCCTCGGAGGGCTTACCGCGGGAGCGTCCCGGCGCTAGAGTCCTTCTCGGCCGTAGCGAGAGCTTCTTACCCAGGGACGCCCGTGCGGTAAAGCCTCGAATCGACGAGGCGATAAAATCGTATGAATAAAGCTCCCAAACCGGGATTTGAACCCCGGCACGGGTTGGCCGCACCCGTGGCCCCATACCGTAAAGTAGCGCGAAACGAGGATCGAACCCAAGACCTTATATAATTAATATATTTTATTATTATTATTAGTATTAATTTATTTTATTATGTTTATTATTATTATTTTAATATTATTATATTTTAGTAATTTTATTATGTGGGGTGTGAGTAAAGAGGCTTTATCGAGTACTCAAACTATGCGCCGAGCCAGGCAATCGGCTCAAAGCGCTTTACAACGCGGTCTACGCCAACAGCAACACTTAGCGTGCAGAGCGGGACACGACAGGACGGAGAAAACACTACTCACGGCCAAGGTATTCGTTTTTACATCTGATTACGGGGAGAGAATGCGAGTAAAGAACCTTTCTATCGAGTACTCAACTATGCGCCGAGCCAGGCAATCGTGCTCAAAGCGCTTTATAACGCGTCTACAGCCAACAGCAACACTCTAACGTGCAGAGCGGGACACGACAGGACGGAGAAAACACTACTCACGGCCAGGTATTCGTTTTAACATCTGATTACGGGGAGAGAATGCGAGTAAAGAACCTTTCTATCGAGTACTCAACTATGCGCCGAGCCAGGCAATCGTGCTCAAAGCGCTTTACAACGCGTCTACAGCCAACAGCAACACTCTAACGTGCAGAGCGGGACACGACAGGACGGAGAAAACACTACTCACGGCCAGGTATTCGTTTTACATCTGATTACGGGGAGAGAATGCGAGTAAAGAACCTTTCTATCGAGTACTCAACTATGCGCCGAGCCAGGCAATCGTGCTCAAAGCGCTTTACAACGCGTTACAGCCAACAGCAACACTTAGCGTGCAGAGCGGGACACGACAGGACGGAGAAAAACACTACTCACGGCCAGGTATTCGTTTTACATCTGATTACGGGAGAGAATGCGAGTAAAGAACCTTTCTATCGAGTCCTCAACTATGCGCGAGCCAGGCAATCGTGCTCAAAGCGTTTACAACGCGTCTACAGCCAACGCAACACTTACGTGCAGAGCGGGACACGACAGGACGGAGGAAAACACTACTCACGGCAGGTATTGTTTTACATTGATTACGGGGAGAGAATGCGAGTAAAGAACCTTTCTATCGAGTACTCAACTATGGCGAGCCAGGCAATCGTG
>NW_027628351.1:0-4260 GCF_034508935.2 Berghia stephanieae | reverse complement strand
AGTAGTATAGTAGTAGAAATAGTATTAGAGGTAGTAGAAAAGTAGTGGGAATGGTAGAAAGTAGTTGGAAAAGTAGAAAGTTTTTGAAATAGTATAGAAATATAGTGGTATTAGTAGTAGAAGTAAAATTGGGTTTTAAGTAGTAGAAATTTTTTTTTTTAAGTAGTATTTATTTAGAAAGTAGTATAGTAAGTAGTATGAGAAAGTATAGTTAAAATAGTATTAGTATTTTTAAGTAGTAGTAGTAGTATAGTAGTATAGTAGTAGTTAGTAGTAGTAGTAGTAATATTTAGTAGTAGTAGTAGTAAAAAAGTAGTGAAGAAAGTGAGTAGTAGTAGTAGTAGTGTAGTAGTAGTAGAGTAGTATAGTATTTAGTAGTAGTAGTAGTTAGTATATTAGTATATTAGTAGTATAGTAGTAGTAAGTAGATAGTAGTAGTAGTGTTGAGTAGTAGAAATAGTTGAAAGTATAGTAGTAGAAAGTAGTAGTAGTATAGTAGTGTTGTTAAAAATTATTATTACATACATACCAGTTGGTATAATCATAGATAGTACTTCATTCACGTAGATATATATATATAAGGACATCAATAAATAAGGACTTAATAATTGAAAGACTTTGAGTGTTATTTTATGATTATTGTGAAACTCGTGTCGTGTATTCTGAAATCCAAAAGCATTAAGCACCTTAGAATACTGCCATTGCCAAACTCTAGACAAAAAAATACAGACCTGCCAACTTGAAATGTAAAAAAATCGAGTTTTCAGAGAGAAGAAATAGAAGTCACTATAATTAACTGTACAAATTAATATTTTACATTTATCAGTATTAATATGCCTCAAAACCTTCAATAGATGCTTTGGGACACCAAAGTTTTTTTTAATCACAGTGTAATGAATCAAAATGTCTATTTATTTCTATTGTTGAAGCCAAAATTCGTATTTTAAAGATTTTTTCGTAGTAGCTGGCGGTCTGAAAATATACAATTTTATCAATTTGGGCCACAAAACTCATCCTTCAACAGTTGATGTCACGTCGCCCAACAAGCAGCAGCTTGGTTCTAAACAAAGAAAATCGGCACTTTTTATTTTGTCATGCTGGCTAAAACCCTAGAACTTTTTCACATGCCCATGTGATCAGAAAGTATAAAAGTCGAAACACGATCAGATTTTATACTGTTCTTCTCCTCTGGGTACACTTTTTACTTTTATGCTCGTCAGAGAAGTATTTTATAAGGGCGTCCGCAATTGTTCCGATAGTTTAGAACCAGTTACTAAGTCACTATGCGTCATTCCCAGGGAAGTGACGTGAAGCCTATTATAATCGATCGATTAAAAAGACCCTCAGCTTGTCAAAAATTCTAAAGTCTTCCTTGAAATTGAAGTTCCATGTTTGGGGAGTTGGGTTTTTTTTTTTTACAAGATAAGGGTCGATTTAATTGATCAATATTTGAAGGACGAGTTTTGTGGCCGAAATTTAAAAAATATGTTTGGGTTTTTTTTTTTACACGAAGTCAGAATATAAAGGTGCCATGGAATTGACGAAGGAATTTGACGGGAACAAGAAATGAAGTGAGTAAGAAAGTGCCAGAAGACAATCCTTTTTGGGATCGTGGATGGGTTTCATACGGTAGAGCCCACACGCTCCCTGGCCAGGGGGAGTTGTCGTCCCAGTAAGGCTGCGGTTCGAGCCCCATCGCCGCAGCGAAATTTTTATTCTCTCTTGTCTTCTGGCACTTTTCCTACCAGCTTCATTTTGTTGTTATCAACATAAGTGCCTCCTCCACTTACTTTTCGTAATAGAAGGGCAAACACAAAGAAATACCTGAAACAAACAAGCAAATGAATTGAAAATCACTTCTGTGCCACTTGAACACCACATGCACACCAAAGTCTGCGACAAGGTAATAAGAAGGGGAACCAAAAAATGACAGTAGAGAAATGGTTACAGCTAAGATGGACAAGGTATGAAGAGAGGGAAATTAAACCCAAATTTCTTATTAGAATTCAAAATTATGCCACTTGCACAACTGCTACTTGAAAATCTAAAAATTCGTAGATTTTAGGAGATAAAAATAGTAGTTACTGTTGTTAACTCACTAAAACCCAGAGATTTTTTACTTTTCATAATTGGAAAAAATGTATTAAAAATGAGCATGAAACATAGATAGTTTATATCAACTACCATTAACTTTGTAAAAACTAAAAACATTAGTTTTTGATACTACGCCTATAATTTGTCTCAGAAAAATGTAGTAAATAGGCATAGGGTAAAAGTAACCTGGTAAATTACGAATATAGTTTGGTGTTAGGGTTGAGTGAGTTTAAATTTATAAATCAACAATTTTAAACCCTCACAAGGATTTAATAACATTTCAAAATCCTTAAAATGATGTAGTCTGGCATCAAGTTACATTTTCCAATAAGTTTTAATGACTTGGAGACGCTCATGTAGTTCTGAAATTGGAGCCAAAATTTCCTTCTTTTTTTTTTAAAAGGGTTTTCTACGGCGCTTGCAACACATTAAGGTCATATCAGCGCCAGTAAAAAAGGAAGAAAATGGGATAGTAAAAAGTTCAGAATTACATTTAAAGCACAAAAGAAAAGGTGAGACAAAGGGGAATTGGTTCAAATAGGGAAAAAGGGTAGTTTCCAAGGCACACCGTCAAGTACTTTGAGATCACCTAAAAGTCTCATCCAGACACAAGCACATGTCCCAAGTAAGAGGATACACTCAAAAGTATACAAATCAAATATATATATGTAAACTAAACATAATGCAATGCTTAACAGAGAGATTTATTTACAAGGAAAAAAAATATCATCTCCCAAAACTATAACTTACATTCGATTGTTTCCCCCCAGCCAAGGAACTCCCCCAGGGTCAAGACAAAATAAGTAATCTCATTCCAAGACAACGACAGGAAACAATTGGAAAAGGGGGTTTAGGGGGGGATAGAAGACACGCATGTACCTCCCTGCCCACTATTGGAGTCAGGATCCCCACCCAGCAAAATTTCCTAATCCTACGAATTTTTCATGGTAGTTGGAAGCCCTGCACTTCTATGATTTTTTACCAAGAATTTAAGAAAAAAAAAAAAAGAGAAAGGTTATGCTTTAAATATTTCAAATTATATAATATCACCATAATGAAAAATGGCCATATTCCCTTCCCCAAATTCTTCAACTGCTAAAAAAATCTTCTTCAATCATGCATTGTTTCTTTTTCTTGGCAAAATGTCTCAGTAATGAAATGACTCGAGCCACAAGGTTGAATCCAGACAACGTCCAGGTTTTTTTTCTATTTCTTTTGTTCCAATGGCCACTCTTTCACAAATCCCAAATTTTCCATCGTATCACGGCTTATATTATAACATGGGTACAAGCAACTGGACCTCAAAAGCCTGCAAGTCTACTTATGACCGACATTTAAACTGAAAAAGCCTGCAAGATTCACGACTAATCTCGTCATTGAAAATCTTGTTCTCAAGACTTGTTTTCAGGGATCTAGTCTTCATAAAGTAGTCCACAATTTTGTATGTTTAATTCCAAAGGTTGTAATGCAGTATTTGTTAAGTTTCTTGTACAAGTTGCACAAAAAAAAAAAAAATCAATCAAATGCAAATCGCAAAAAGCCGGCGACGTTTTTTTCGGGAATCCAATCGGCCGGCAGGCCGGCTGTAGCCAGCACTCTTGCACCCATGTTATAATCATAAAAACAAAACTTTGTTACACAATTTGCTCAACTGGACGACACAGATGATTCCTGTTGACATCAGACATCTTTGTTTGATGAATTTTCTAAATTCCTTGGTGGAATGTCTAGGCAACGATATTTTTATGACGTCGTGGCCGAAGGCATCATTTTTTAAACACTTTGTTAAGCGCAACTTATAAGCTTATGCAGGCTTTATTCTCCTACACACAACACATGAATACATGTAATTTAAAATTATTAATATTATTATTATTATTATATATTACAACATTCACTCCGCTTAATCGCACACTCGGGTTATACGCTACATATTCCCGAAAAAAATGATTTTTTTTCTATATAAACACTCCCCTTATCGCTACACCTTGATTGGGAGAAAAATAACTTTAAAAATACTCCAAAAAATAATATTGGATCGTTCGTTCAGGGGGCAGCAATACACCAATCAGTGGGAAATGTCTCTCAGAAATACTGACCCGTAGTTATGTACGTCATTTAAAAAGCAAACTAAAAAATTAGGACCTCCCGAGAGAAAAAAACTGA
>NW_027628349.1:0-4261 GCF_034508935.2 Berghia stephanieae | reverse complement strand
TTGTTTCTAAGCTCCATTCTATACTTTTTAATCGCATTTTTTTAAATTAAGTCTTTTCGACTGTGAAGCTTTTTAAATTTTTCTTTCTGCATGATTCTAATTTATGACTTTTATCTTCAGAGTTTTTTAAAATTTTTGTTTGGTTGGTGTTCAACACTCGTAAAATAGAAGGATTCAAGTCATTGGCAATGGAGCATTACAGTTTTTTAAATTTAGAAAGGGAAGGGGGGGAGGCTCTTTTTGAGCTGGCGGTTTTCTACTTTGCCCCCCGTTTTTGATATAAGAAGGAAAAGAAAAAAAGATAGTAGGTATGCCCCTTCTCCAATCGACAATTTTGACAAAATTCTGTCAATGCATTTCCCCAAAAGGGGACAGAAAACAACAGTATTTTTGGAGGGAATAAAATTTTCCCTTCTTATGGAATTTATCCACAGCTTTCTCCGCTCTTCATCCTTGGGGAATCTGAAAAAAAAAACAAAACAACAACACATTGTTGTCCTATTGTTGTCATAATGTCTTAAAAATAGCTTTACAACATTATTGGTCACCTGGTAACATTCTTACTGTGACTGAGTGAAAACAGGGTGTGCTATTCTGTTGGAGCAAACCTTTTTCGAATGCACTGTTTTTTGATAAAACCCAAGTGTTAACCCTTTCACGCTATTCTGGACTTCACGTAAGTACATTCGATCCTCTAAACTTTCACTGGAAATGAGTCCTGGATTGCCTCAAGCCTCGAGGCAAATCACAGGGACAAATCTCACTAAAAAACTGCAAAAGACAGTCATAATCGAAAAAAGTAGGTTAGTTTTCCGTTCGGTTGAAATGTAATGCCTTGGGGGGTTAAAAAAGGCTATTTTATTTAATGCACACATAAGGTTGGGAAATGAGTTTGGGACTTTTTATATCAACAAGACCTTGTAGCTTAGCAAGTAATTAAACCTTTAACGTATGATCATAAATGTATGTTAGCAATAAAAAAAAAGTACTCCTTTGTGAAAGGTGATTCCCGTACCCCTTTTCCCCCTCAGAGCTTGGTGCAGCCAAATGGCAAAAAGCAGGCATCTTTTGGGTTTTTCCGTAAACACAATGAATAATTAATTGGTTCAAAAATATTTTCCAAGAATGAGTGATGGTCAGTGTGATGAAAAAAGTACAACGAATTTTTAACAGAAGATTCCAACCAATCTTAAGCCTTTTACGGTTAGGTTGGGTTTTAACCAACCGAAATTAACCTACATTTTTCGATAAAAGATGACTTTTGCAGTTTTCCCTAGAGATTAGTCCCCCCTTTTTAAATTTTATGCACACATATCAGCAAAAGAGTTAGTACTTTTCATCTCAACAAGACCTTTTTGTAGTCTTGTACTGAGCAAGTAATCCTTTGGCGTTGATCCAACAGTTAGCAAAAAAAGAAAAGACCATGATGACGGTTTCCTTAACACTACCTTATCACTGCGATTGGTACAGCCTATCATCTTTGGTTAGTCCTTTCGAAGGACTTTTTCAACCCCGGTGCTGTCTTAAATAATAGACACCCCCCCGGATGCTAGTCTTTTATAATAGTAGTCCACAATTGTTGATGTTTAATACAAAGGCAGTAATTTGTTAAGTTTTTTGTCACACAATTGCACAATTAAAAAAAAAAACAATCAATCCAATTCGCAAAAAGCCGGGGACGTTTTTTTTTTTGGGAATCCAATCGGCCGGGGGAGGGGGGGGGGGGGGGGGGAGAATACAGGGAGCCTAGTCCTTTATTCCTGAGAAAAAAAATATTTTTCCCAAAAATGAGTGATAGGGCAGTGTGATGAAAATGTACAACGAAATCTTTTTGAGGAAGAGAAACATTACTATTAATGTTAGATAGTAAAATCCAACCAATCCTAACCGTCCAGCTTCAGCTAGAGCCAAGCCAAGGCCAAGGGTGACGAAACAATCTCTGGTCATCGAGAGTCAAAGGCTTTCCGTCAGTAAAATAATGTCGATCTAAGACTAATAATAAACATCGCCTTTACCATATACATCCGATAACTAAAACAAATGAAAAAACGATTAGACTAGAATCTATACTTGTTTTAAGAAAATCAAAGTGGCTGAAAACAAAGTGAAAGTGAACGTGCCATGCCATAGCCACATCACATTCACAGGGAGAGATATCTGAATTCGACTCAACTTAGCTATCAAATAGTTTTATTTCATCGTTAAACATGATTTAACTGATAAAACGTATTTGCAAACATAATTATTAAACAAATTTAAGGTTGATACTTACTTGGAAGGAAAAAACATCCACTGATCATCTTGATTCGGATGCCCACCGATGAGTGTAATCACCGTAACTACGGCGGTAACGCAGGAATGTTTTGGTATTCCCTAGTGTTGGGTTATTTGATCGCTTTTACTCGATCGACGACCGAGCGCCAAGCCACGAGTCAGTGCTCGATCTCAATGCCGGAAGAGCGAGTTAGTAAAACGATCACTCGATCGTAAAACGATCAAGCGGGTTGTGAGCTTGAGACGATCTTGACACGTGAGACGAGCTTGAGACGATCAGGATTCGAGCGAGCGGAGGGGTAACGAGTGTTTCGAATCATTTCAAATTCAAACGATCACAGTTTGCCATCCGATACCAATCGCCAATGTTTGCACACGGTAGTCTGTGGTTCTTCCACAGCCCTCACTCCTTGTCAGATGTTAGTGTGTCTGGGTGGCAGTGGCAGGAAATTCGTATAGGTGTATCACGCGTGTGTGACAAGACTTCATTAAACCTACTAAAGTTTGACTATCACACACACACACACACACACACACACACATACACACACACACACTAAGGCTATTTCTATGACACACACGCATCCCTCTATCAATGAACACTCCTACAGTAGTGCGGCTATGTGGTCTAGTCATGACGTAACTATAGGTAGTACTCTAGTCGACCATGGCTCTCGTGCATTATAATGGTCTAGTGGTATGACACCCGCTTTGGGATCGGAAAGTCCTGGGTTCGAGCCTCGCGCTCGGTGCATAGTTGAGTCTTTGGACAAGGCTCTTTACTCACATTCCTCTCACCGTACTCAGGTGTAAAATGAGTACCTGGCCGTTAACAGCGTTGTCTTTGTCTGAAAAATTGTAATATCGCCTAACAGGCGGCATGTCCCGTCCTACATATTAAATGTTGCTGTTGACCGGGGACCCCTTTACAAAGCGCTTTGATCACATTTAGTGGATATTGTAAAGCTCAATTTTTTAAAGTAAAACATTAGCTTTGAATATGGAATGTTTCAATTTTAGATGCCTGTGTATTCTTTGTTAGTTTCCCATCATCATCATCATCATCATCTCATCATCATCATCATCATCATCATCATCATCATATCATCATCAGGGGCAAGCGGGTACGGTCTTTGGTTGGCACCCGAAAGGTACCGAGTTCGATCACCCCGCCGCTGAGTGGTCTTGAGCAAGTCACCTTGCCCTAACTAAATTTGCGGCGCTGCACTGCGGCTATCGCTTGGGTTTATTCGTCTTTTCCCTTAGAATAGACCCGAAAGAAACGAATCTCCCCTATGGGATGAATAAAGGGAATTATGTTTAATTTATTTATCATCACCATCATATCAGCGGGATCATCATCATCACCCACCACCACCACCACCACCCTAATAATAATGGATAAAATAAATATCAACACATTTCAATGTAATAATCAATCTAAAATCAATCAGTGCTCCTAAAAGACCCTTTGATTTCTTTGTCTAATTCGTTCCAACTTTTGGAGTCCCGACAAAGAAAGATTTTCAGCTAACTATAGTTTATATATGGGAATATTAATCAGTCGTTTATATGGAATCGGAGTTGTCTAGCAGGTGTATTAGTTCAAAGCGCATTTCCAAGGATTTACCATGCTCAATGAACTTCACAATATTTTATTTAATTTATTCCCTCCGGCACGCCATATCGACCATACATCCATTTCGTACAGTAGGTACCGATCGCTGTTTGGAGTCTTTTGTATTAAAGCTCTTTACAATACCGTCATTGCTTATAAGATAAGAATACATTCACACCTGAGTCAAGTGCCTGACACACGGACTTAACGTCTGGATCACAATTTTCAACAATCACTGTCACTCATCCGGCCATTGACAAGGCTTGATTTTGTGACAAGAGACACCGTACCACTGAAGCGACCGAACAAATAATCACCATCTGCGCCATCGTCATCATCATCATCATCATCATTATCATCATCCTCATC
>NW_027628348.1:0-4263 GCF_034508935.2 Berghia stephanieae | reverse complement strand
GGGATAAAATTTGGAGCGCTCTTGATACTGTTCGGACCTGTGAAACGATGATTTTTGATTAAACAATCGTTTTGGAGCATCTATAAATTAAAATTAAAGTATTGTCTTTTTGTTCAATTTATGTAAAGGAAAAGGGGTCTTTAGTTAATCACGGATTTGGGTGATTTTAAGGGAAAAATTCTTTCCCAAAAAAAGGGAGGATTTAGCGTGTCGTTTCAGTTTTTTAATTTCCCCCCTCCACCCTTTCCGTTTTAACAAAAATCATGACAATATTTTGGGTGTTAAAAACGAAGGGGAAAGGTGGGGTGTTGGTTTTTCTTGGCGTACATAAAGGTGGTGGGTTTTTTAAAAATTTGTTGTGTTCACGCGACCCCCACTTCTTGGAAATAGCCCCCTTTTACTTTTTTGTGTGTTTTTGTAAAATTTTTATGGTCTGGGTGGTTTTTAAAAAAAGAAAGCTCCGCAAAAACCTAAAAGGGAATTAACAATTGCCTGACAAACCTATTAAAACATTATTTTAATTTTTAAAATTTCTTAGGTCTGTACGGTCTAGATGCATGAAAAAAGATTCGTGACAATGTTAACAGGGTTTGAGAGAAAACAGATAAAAATTTTTGTGTTGTTTTTTTGAAACGGTATTGTGGAATTAAAAATTTGAGAATGAACAACTTTTAAATCACTCAGTAAAAGATATTTTTATTATTTTTAAAAAATTGGGAAAAAAAGATTAAAAATGGCTATTCTGATAGTTTTATTCCATACCTTAACATGTACAATTTTGAAAAATTAGCTTTTATGTGCCCATAATTTTTTTTGAAAAAAGTAATGAATAGGTTGGGGAAAAGTAAACCCCGGGTTTTACCGGTATAGTCGGTTTTTTAGGGTTTTTGAGTTTTAAAACTATTTGTAGGGGTTGAGTTTTTTCATTCAGGTATTTGTGCTAACCCTCTCAACCAGAAGATTTGAGTGCCCTTCCCCTTTTGGGTGGTTTTGGTGGGAGTCCCGAAAGTTACCCTTTTATGTTCCTGGGTGTACGATCGATAGTGAGTCGTTTTTCTTCTCTTTTCTAGCCCATCCGCTTCTTTGGGTTTTGATTTTATTTTTTAAAGGGGATTTTTTTTCTTCGTAAATCTTTTGCCCCCTTTTTTTCTTGGTTATTTATAATTTAGCTTTTGAAAACTTTGGTTTGTTTTGATTTTAAATTTGACTATTTTTTTTGATGCTTGTTTTTTTTTGTTTCAGCGATTCTATTTAACCTCAATTTTGGTTGGAAAAAGGACCTAAAGAACCAAAAAAAACCAAAAAAAAAAAAAAAAAGTGCCCCTTTCCTTTGTGATCCCGGGTTTGTTTTTTACACTTGGGTTTATTATATCTTTTACTTTTTTTAGCCTTTTACAAATTTTTTTTTTTAAAAGAGCTTTTATATAGCGCAAAATTCCACTAAATGTGCTCAAAAACGCTTTCAAAGGGGGCCCTGACCAAAAGCAACTTAACCCCAGGAGGGCTGAGCCTGTTGACGTTTTCAAATTTTTGGCGAGGGCAACGCTGTTAAAGGTTTGGTATCATTTTTACTAGTACGGGGAGAGAAAAGTGAGTTTAAAAAAAAGTCTTTTCAAAGGTCAACTAGCGCAGCGGGGTCGAACCAGGCCCCTTCGTCCGGCGGGTGTATACCCCGGCCCTGCCCACTTAAATTTTGCAAGAAAAAAAACTCTTTTGACGGTATTTTAGTTAGAAAAGTAAAAAAAAATTCCCTTCCCCCCTGTAAAACGGCCCACTGGGCCATGGCCCGCAGAGCATACATTCCCAAACTTTCGTGTCAGTGGAGTGGGTTTTAACCTTTGACAAATTTGTGCTGGTAATTTCCCAAAAAAGACCCCCCTTGTCGGTCAAAGAGACCTTTCTTGTAAGCGGGGTGTATTCTTTAGGGGACAGGTGGTAAACGTCGGGCTCATCTTGGAAAAAATGATTCGAATTCCTTTGCCACTGGCATGGAAAAAAAGGAATTTTAAAAAAAGACTTTGTAAATTTACTGGAGTGGCGGGGGTTGACTGAGCCGGGGATGTAAAAATCTAAAGGTGAAAATGGAAAGGTTTGGTGGAAAACTTGTGGACGTGGGGTTTGAGTCCCAACCCTTCCTCCCCTGAAAAACAAAAAAACCAAAAAAAAAATTTAAAAGGGTTTTTCGTTGGTGCGTGTGTTTTTTCATTTTTAAATTTGTTTAAAAACCAAAAAAATCTTTCAGGGGAAAAGGTGGAGTTTTTAAAGGAAGGAAAGTCCGAATTTTTTGGTTGGGGAAAATTTTTTGGCCCATACACCAAACAAATCAGAACTTGCAGGAGTTTCGATGATCCTTAAAATTAAAATTGTACATTCGACCCAAAACATGGCAATGCAGTCAACCCCCTTGAAATGAGATGGCACCAGCTATTCATGCTCAATTTTCGAATTTCTTTCCTGCCTGAAAAGTTATTGAATTAATTAGAAAACCTAATAAAAAGTCCACCTTGTCCAAAAGTGGCTTTTGAAAGATTGGTTTGGGAAAGGACTGCTATCACTTTGATTGAAATGGTCCCAATCGGAATGCGATTCAAAAATAAGAAAATTTGAAGCGAAATTTAGCTCGGCATTAAAACTTTAAATTTTTTTTAGGAGGAATCATTGTCAAACGTTTTCAACAAATTAATTTCAAAAATTTGCATTTGTTTTTTAATCCGCCCAAACAGTATTACAAAGCACAGAAAAAAGCACTTTTTTGGGGTTACAATGATATTGTAGACCCAGTTGACCAAAAAATAAGTAATCTACTGCTGTGGATTACTTGCGCGTTTGACATTTTGGTATTCAATTTTTAAAAATATGACAGAATGCAGGTCATTGAGATCGGAGACAAAGGTGAATCGTTTTCTGCTATTCGGCAGGTCAAAGCGCGTTTTTCACAAATGATTTTCCCTTTTTTACCAACCGCTGCATTTTGGCGTTCCACAGGGTTCAGTGCTTGGCGCTTATGTTTTTTCACAATGTACACAAAGCAAATCATCACGACCTTCTGCCTCGGTCATCATCTCTACGCTGATGATACTAGTTAAACACTCCCATTTTATCAAAAAATATCGAAGAAATCAAAAGAGCGACTCGCAGCATGTCTAGATAACGCATGATGACAATCAGCAACCTAAATTCAACGAGGACAAAACTGAGCTGATTGTAGTAAAAAGACAGGAAAGGATATAGCCTATCATTAATCAACTGTCCGTCGGGGAATCGTTATTAAGGACTTCAGATGTCGTTCGAAACTTTGGTTTCTATTTGACACTCACCTAGACATGCGCGCACACATAACAAGTTCTGTCAGGCGATTCATAACGCTCTCCAAATGATATGCCAGAATACTAAATGTTATTGATGACGAAACATGCGAAATCACTCATTCACGCCCTTGTGACCAGCAGCTTGGATTATTTGTAACTGTCTGTTGTACGGCCTACAAAAAAAACATCGCTAACAGACAACAGTTGATGTAAAACAAAGCTACTCGTACGTATAGTTACAAGGACACAGCCTTGGGACCATATAACACCAGTCTTTAAGTCACAACACAGGCTTCCATAGAGAACAAAATAATTTACAAAATTGCATGTTTTGCTTACAATTGCCTCAATAACATCACCTGAATACCTTGAATGCCTTGTGAGGGAATATAGACCAACTCAATCTCTGCTATCCGCCAGTTCTTCGCTAATTAGGGAAAAACATCCCAAGAACAAAAGTTTGCTGAGCGTGGTTTTGCATTTTCCGCTCCAATCATTGGACTTCTTAACCACTAAAGCCGAAAGTGTGAATGTTACCAGTCTTCAACGGCATTTTAAAAACAAATTTTTAAATCTTCTTTTTTTGATTCTATTGTGGTGATTTTGCAGTCAAATGACTGAACTTGTGTGATACCATAAAGACTGTTGTAAGCACCTCTGTGTAGTAGTAGTAGTAGTAGTAGTTGTAGTAAAGTAGTAGTAGTGTAGTAGTAGTAGTAGTGGTAGTAGTAGTTAGTGTAGTAGTAGTAGTAGTTAGTAAAGTAGAGTAGTAGTAATAGTAATAGTTGTATTAGTAGTAGTAGTAGTAGTAGTGTAGTAGTAGTAGTAGTAGTGTTAGTAGTAGTAGTAGTAGTAGTAGTAGTGTATAGTAGTCGTAGTTGTTGTTGTTGATTTTGTAGCATTAGTAAGAAGAAGAAGAGAAGATGGGTACTTGATTTGCCACAACGAAAAATTG
>NW_027628347.1:0-4264 GCF_034508935.2 Berghia stephanieae | reverse complement strand
AATAAAAATCAAAACCAAATGTAAAATCACAAAAAAACCAAAACCAATGGGGAAAACTCACAAAGAATCAAAACCAAATGTAGGAAATCCACAAGGAATCAAAACCCCAATGTGGGAACCCCAAAAAGGGAAATCGAAACCAATGTAGGAACCCCCACAAGGAATCAAAACCAATGTAGGAACTCCACAAAGAATAAAAAACCAATGTAGGAACTCCACAAGGATCGAAACCAATTGTAGGAACTCCACAAGGAATCGAAACCTATGTAGGAACTCCACAAAGAATCAAAACCAATTTTGGAACTCCACAAAGAATTCAAAACCAATGTAGGAATTTCCACAAGGAATCGAAAACCTATGTGGAATCCAAAAGGAATCGAAACCATGTAGGAACTCCACAAAGAATCAAAACCAATGTAGGAAACCCCACAAGGAATCAAAACCAATGTAGGAACTCCACAAGGAACCCGAAACCAATGTAGGAACTCCCCCAAGGAGACAGTTTTAAAGCTCAAGTGTTGTTTGTGATGTATAATATTACAACATGCATGAAGGAAATCAGGAGCATCCTGGCCACAACCGGTTTTAATACTCAAGCTGTAATACTCCTGAAACGCTTACTGAGTTCCTCATCTGCCACTGCATTGTGTGGCCTTGAGCAGTCACCTCACCCAAGATCAATTTGCAGCGCTGCCTGCTGAAGCCTGGTTTTTCCCAGTCCCTCCCCCCTTGGAATAGACCCTAGAAAAAAAATTCCCCTATGGGATGAACAAGGGAATTTTATTTATTTAAATAAAATCCTAATATGACAGAATTAAAGCCCACTCTCCATCAAAATTCTGGAACAGAGATGGCACTTTTGGGTCATATTTAAGAGGGAGATGAAATTTCCTGCCAATATTGCAATGACCGGGGGGATTTCTAAAAGTGTGAAAACTCATTCAGGGGAAAGGCCAACAAAAAACCTTACTGTCTTGACTCAACCAAGAATTTAAAAAATTGGAAGATCGCAACTGAATGTGAACACATTAGGATCTTCAGGGATTGCTGTTGATCGACAATGTTGTTTAGACCTTTAAAACACGACTGCTGGAGGCAGCCGAGTCAGCCAGTCCAATGACAGAGATGTTGAAAGGTTCATAAAGTCGGAAAAGTATCCCGTGAATATGTTCTTAATATCTAAAAAACTTTAGCTTTTTATATAGCGCAAAAAACACATTTAAAAAGCTCAAAGCAAGGGTCCCTGGCAAACAGCTGCCTTAACATGTAGGGGGTGACATGACGCCTGTTATTATTATTATATATTACATTTTTCGGATAGGGGACAACGCTGGTAACGGCCAGGTACTCTTTTACACCCGAGTACAGTGAGATAATGTGAGGTAAAGAGTCTTTTCCCAAAGGGCAACTATGCGCAGAGCGAGGCTCAAACCCAGGGGCCCCTTTTGATCCGAAAGCGAGTGTAAACTACTATAAGACCCCCTATCTACAAAATTCCTGTTTGTGTGATGGTGAAATTGCCTACTTGGTTCAAGGGGTTCCCCATTCCTATACCACTTTGGCTTGGCAGGGAGGTCATGGGGAGTGTTGATGCTTTGCAAACCAGGCTTGTATTAGGCCTGCCGAAATTGTTTTGGAACTGGAACTTTTCCCGGAACTGGGATGGTGGACCTGTTGAGTTATGGCAAAGGAGAGATGAGTCAATCGAAGGGAATGAGGTAGGAATTTTTTCATCATTATTATGTCCTTTGTGTTTGATCTAAGGGTATCACTCTGTAGATATTATGCCAATTGTTCCGTCTGGGATTTTTACCGGTTGCTCCCTTGGGTTTGGAGTTCCCTTTGGGCAGTGGGAAAGGGTTGGGTCCTTTGGTCTTCATAAATTTTATCCGTCACATCTATTTTCTTTGAATTTTCATCTTCATTCCTTCATATTATATTATTTTATCTCATCATCTTATTGTGTAGTATATTTGTTATTCTAATTTTTATTACAAGTACGTATATCTGCTACCTCAAAAAGTTTATACCGTGAAGGTCATTAATAACTTAATTCTTGGGATCATATTTTCTATTCATGGATGTATTATCGGGGGTGATCCTGCTGACATATATATGTGGGGGGTATTTTTTAAATTTTTTTGTGGGTTTTATCTCAACAACTGTTCCTAGTTTGTAATGGTGGGGAATTGGGGGTTGTTGGGGTTTCTCTTGTTGTATGTGGGGTTCGTCGCCAATTAGGATTGTGTAGTGGGGATGGGGTTGTTTGCAAGGGGGGGTGGGCGGGAAGGGGTTATTATTGTGAGATGATTAATGGTTGAAGAGTGGTGGGGGGGTGTAAAGTGGGGGGAGAAGGAGTGGAAAGGGGGAGGTTGTAAATGGTGAATAAATAAAAAATGGTGGGGGAAATGAATAATTAATGAGGGGTAAATGAAAAAAATCAATGAGGGGTGAATGAATAAAAAAAGAGGGGTAAATAGTAAATAGGGGGGTGAATGAAAAAAATATGGGGGGTGTACAAAAAATGAGGGGGAAAAATGAAAATGGGGGAAATGATAAATAAATGGGGGTGTGAATGAAAATGGGGGTGAAGATAAAAATAATGGGGGTGATAATGAAAATGGTGGTTGAATGAAATTTGGTGGTAAATGAAAAAATTGAGGGAGTGATGTGAAAAAAATGAGTGGTAAATAATGTCAATGAGTGGGAATGAAAAAATGGGGGGGGTGAATAAATACTGGGGAGTGAAGGGAATAAATAATGGGGGAGTAAATAAATAAAAAATGGGGGTGATGAATTAAATGGGGGGGTGAAAAAATAAATGAGGGAGTGAATAATAAAAAAGGGGAGTAAATAATAAATAAATGGTGAGTAATGGATAAAAAAATGAGGGGTGAATGAATTTAAATAATGAGGGAGTGAATGAATGAAATATAAAGAGGGAGTGAATGAATGAATACAATAAATGAGGGAGTGAATGAATGATAATACAATGAGGGAGTGATGAATGAAAAATAAATGAGGGAGTGAATGAGCATAATAAATGAGGGAGTGAGTGATAATAATGAGGGAGTGACTGAATGAATAAATAATGAGGGAGTGAATGAATGATTAATAGGGAATGAGTAATAATAGATGAGGGAGTGAATGAATGAATAAATAAATGAGGGAGTGAATGAATGACATAAATAATGAGGGAGTGAATGAATGATTAAATGAGGGATGAGTGAATAAATAAATGAGGGAGTGAATGAATGAATAAATAAATGAGGGAGTGAATGAATGATAAATAGGGAGTGAGTGAATAAATAACATGAGCGGGAGTGAATGAATGAATAAATAAATGAGGGAGTGAATGAATGATTAAATGAGGGAATGAGATGATAAAATAGATGAGGGAGTGAATGAATGCATCAATAAATGAGGGAGTGAATGAATGAATAATAAATGAGGGAGTGAATGAATGATTAAATGAGGGAATGAGTGAATAAATAGATGAGGGAGTGAATGAATGCAATAAATAATGAGGGAGTGATATGAATAATAAATGAGGGAATGAGTGATACAATCAGATGAGGGGTGATGAATGAATCAATAAATGAGGGAGTGAATGAATGAATAATAAATGAGGGAGTGAATGAATAATCAATGAGGGGTGACATGATGAATAAATAGATGAGGGGGCATGAATAAATAAATGAGGGCGTGATGAATGAATAAATAAATGAGGGAGTGAATTGATAATAATGAGGGAGTGATGAATGAATAAATAATGCAGGGAGTGAATGACTACAATAAATGAGGGGAGTGAGTGACTATAACATAATGAGGGGGCAGAATGGAATAAATAATGAGGGAGTGAATGCAATAAATATGAGGGAGTGAATGAATAAATAAATGAGGGGTGAATGAATAATAAATGAGGGAGTGAATGAATAAATAAATGAGGGCGTGAATGAATAAATAAATGCGGGGTGATGAATAATAATGAGGGAGTGAATAATGACATAAATAAATGAGGGAGTGAATGAATAATAAATGAGGGAGTGAATGATGAATAAAATGAGGGAGTGATGCTAAAAAATGGGGGGGGTGAAAAATAAATGAGGGGGGAGAATGGAATAATAAATGAGGGAGTAAATGATAAATTAAATGAGGGGTGATGAATAAATAAATGAGGGGGAAAGGGAATAATAAATGAGGGAGTGAATAATAAATAAATGGGGAGTGAGGTAATAATGGGGGGGAGAATGGAATTAAAAAT
>NW_027628346.1:0-4265 GCF_034508935.2 Berghia stephanieae | reverse complement strand
AAGTTATAATGAGTGATTTACGCATCTTAGGAATTTGATTTTTAAAAACTAGGAAGAGAACGAATCAACCTTCTTTCTCTGGAGAGGACGTGGTGAAGCGTTGTAACTTTAATGAAATATCGCAAACCATTTCTGAAATGACTTTGAAAGAGGATGGGACATTGAAAGCAGGCTGAAGCTTTCAATTGGATTTATATTGAAAAAGTTAATTAATTTCTTAAAAGGGGAATATATAATGCAAAACAAAATGGAAGAATCCGCAGAGATAGATTTGTTCAAAGCTGTCCTGGATTATAATTGGGATAGTATTTTTTTTACAGCCAGAGTTCAATGTGAAGCAAAGAGAACAAATTTGAGAAAACCCAAAGAGATGCCATTAGAGAATGATATAAAGAAGCTACGGCAATTTATTACTGAAGAGATGGTCCGTATTTGTGAGGATGATTATCAATTATTTGATTCACATATGTTTGTTAGGCTTCGCAATGTCATCGTAGCTAGGCTTACAATGTTTAATGCGAGGAGAGGCGGAGAACCCGCAAGGATGTTGTTAAAAGACTGGAATGATGCAGATTCAGGTGTATGGGTTGATCCCCAGCTTGTACAACATGTCATGATCCTCTGGAAAAAGCGTTACTTGAGAAGTATAAGCTGGCCTATCAGTCTGGAAGGGAAGCAAGATGTTGGTCCCTGTGTTGATACCCAATGACACAATTCAGCCTTTAAGGAAACTTGCACAGGAGCGTAAAGCTGTTGATATTTCAGACAACCCATTTCTTTTTCCAAATACAGGAATATCCAAAGATCATGTAAGTGGTTACATTGCCATCAAATATGTCACTTCCTTAGTAAAGGATTTAGAGAAACCCCAGTTGTTAATAGCTGATAAATTCAGGCACCGAGCTTCGACATTATTTGCCTTACTTGATGTCCCACAACACGAGAGAGATGTCTTCTATCGACATATGGGACACAGTGAATCAATCAATCAAAACATTTATCAGTGTCCACTTGCAATACGAGAAATAACAGAAGTTGGTCATTTTTTGGGTCAAATTGATAACTCAGCATCGGTCACTGGGGAAGGAAATTGTAACATTGAAACAAATGACTCTGTAGTGAATAGAGACTCAAATGCAAATTTTGGAACATCCATAGTAACAGCTGCAAATCAAGAAGAAATATTTGATGGTGAAGCAGGAGTGCCAAATCAGCTTACGTGTTCTTCAAAACAAACTGAACCCAAGAGGAATTCAAGCAAAAATCGGAGATACATGTCATGGTCAGATGAGGATACAGATAGAGTCAAGTCATATTTTAAAAACTTTGTCGAAGATGTTTCAGCACATGGTTCAAGGGATCATTACCTAGAAAGTCTGAAATTATTCTGTTCTTAAAACACCACAGGGTATTTTCACAAAAAGGAATCCCTGAAGGTACACTAATTAGTTTGGTGAAGACAAAGATTTTTAATGAAAGAAATAAATATAGAAGGGAAAGAGCGTTTCAATCGGTGTAATGACAATCATGAATTTGATTTGTATTACATTCATTGTATTGTATAGTGTTATTGACATATTTTGGGGGTTTACAAAAACGTTTTATCTTTATATAGTACAATCTGTTCATCATTGCAATATCCTTTTTTATATTATATGAACATTCATTTGCTCAGCTTGAGAGACAAATGCTTTGTAGAACCATAGCTGCCAACCGTTCTGTTAAAAACGGATTTGTTCCGTATTTGACTTCCTGAGTCCGTAAGTGCTTATTTTTAGTTCAAAATCCGTATTTTGTAATTTTTGACTAATTTGTGGTAAAAAAGCCATGTGAGCCTAATGAATTATTATTATTGATCCATTATTATTACTATTACTACTACTACTATTGTTGTTATTATTATTATCATTATTATTGGTGTCCAGTGAGAGCATAATCTCCATTTGTGTAGCTCTTTAATTTGAATTATGCCTCTAACATAAATGATTTTCAACAATTAAAAAAGTTCCATTCGTTTATATGACGCCTGTATTTTACTCAAACCTTTCATAATGTATTGGAGATTTGCATAGGATATGGATGTTAGCCTCGATATACTTTGAATATTCTAAGACAGTATTGATACTTTCACTATTTGTTACAAATATTATTTTAATTAAGAATAAAATTAAATCCACCTTTTTGATTGGAAGGTATTCAATAAGAAATCAATTGCTTATATTGATTAAAGATGACAATGATTATTTCCCTTTATTAATTTATGAAATATATAAATTTAATCCCTTTAAAAACATCTTCATCTGATTTTAATTTTTTTTTTTCAAGCAAGCTTTTGTAACGGTTTAGGTTCAAGAAAAATAAGTATACTCCATTTTTAGGTGTGTTTATCTTGTCAAAGTAAAGAAGTAGGAATTCTCTAATATTTAGAGGTGCATTTTACTAAACTACTATTATAGTATACTACTTAAAGACCATTATGTTGCATGAAAGAAAACATATATGCAATCGTCTACTTTTTATCTGAACTCACCTAATTTTTACCCCAAAACGCCCTCTCAAGTGATGTACCAGGTTGGTAGTTATGCATTTCTAACCATCTTAAGTTATTTCATTTATTTTACAATCGTGCTTCTTGTGTATTGGTCCTTATCAAAGTTGAGGCAGTTGAATTCTTTCTTTATATTGTCCGTTCTGAATTTTGATCTCATTGTGGAAAGCTCCCATAGCGGGCAGGGAGGTACACACTGTGTCTTCTATCCCCTTATATCTGTTTTCCAACATGCTTTCAGTCTTTGTCTTGGAATGAGATTACTTGTTTTTTTCCTGGCCCTCGCCGGAGTCCTAGCTGGGAGGGAAGCAGTCAAATGCATATTTATTGTTTTGGGAGATGATATTTTTTTTCCTTGTAAATCATCTCTCTGTTATGTATTATTACTATATTTGTTATTTTTTAATGTATAAATGTAAGCATTTGAGTGTGTTCCTCTTTGTTTGGATTTTGTTCTTGTGTCCGGATAAGACTTATAGGTGATCTCAAACTTAGTACATTGGTGATACGCTCTTGGAATCTACATCTGATCCTATTTGTTCCCAGTTCCCCTATGTCTTACTTTCTCTTGGATGCTTCAACTGTAATTCTAGAACTTTTTACTATCCAATTTTCTTCCTTTTTACTGGCGCTGATATAACCTAAATGTGTTGCAAGCGCCGTAAAACCCTTAAAACAAAACACAATCATTGTGGAAAGTGTCATTTTAACGATTTCAAATGTGCTGGTACTAAAACCCGATAATTGAGCAACATTTGGACTAGCCTCTGTCATCTCAAACTTGTTAGTGTTAGTAATAGTAATTAAAAAGGCTGACTTTTATATGTTGCGATTCGATGAAGGGGGGGGGGGGGGGGGGGCTTCGGCACACATCGCCCCTCATCCCGGGCAAAATGAGCGTTCCTTATTTTATTTTTGAAAAGTTGGCAGCTATGTAGAACTATCTGAAAGAATCAGATATGGCAGAATAAAAAGTCTTTCTACTAACCCTAACTTAATTGGCCAATGTAGCTTTATGTTCAGCATTTTCTAGATACCTAATGTAAAATTTCACTATTCTTTTTATGATAGTTTTAAGAGTTGCAATCTTTAGAGGTGACTGTCAAGAAATGACACCTCTGTGCATTTAATTTTCATTCTTTCTTTATTCCCCTCATCCTTAATCAGAATAAAATAATTAATAATGAAAAAAAATGCAGCAAACGACAGCTTAGAACGGCATAAAGTGCTAAGATATTTTTTTTTTTGCATTAAACTTTATTCAAACGATTTTCAACACTTTTGCTTCACAGTTTATGCTTTTTTAACAAATGCAATTAAGCAACTTACCAGCAACAACATATTGGTTTGTTATCATTTGAGGGTTTTATCAGTAAAACTGTTTCTATCCTTTTATGTTGGGAAAAATGTACACATAGCAAACTTCATGCTTTTATTTGGTGACCAAAAGACTTATGTGATACAGTGGATGAATGTTTGTGATGGCTTTTGGAACTGAAATAAACCTGCAATATGATTTGTAGACTTCTATCGTTATGTATCATTTTTCGGTCAAATGTAAATGTAATTTTACACGAGCTTGATGTAACATAAAACCCACAATGAGCACAACGTGCAGCTGGTAGTAGATTTAATGGACACGAACAACGTTGTTTACAATTCAGTAACGAACTACTCCCATTAAAAAACACAATGGGGAAATGTAAATGAGACTTTT
>NW_027628345.1:0-4267 GCF_034508935.2 Berghia stephanieae | reverse complement strand
TTTTTTAAAAATTTTTTGATCTAAATATTCAAAATTCCTTAAATTCTATAAACCATAAAGAGGTATTTTGATTTAATGAATTTGACCCAAAATTTTTTATTTATTTTTATTAAAAATCCTTTTATAAGGGGAACATTATATTATTCACAACTGGGAAAGGATTTTTTATTTTTAAATTTAGGTTATTTAAATTTCCCAAATAAATTTTCAAATTTCTTCCCAGGAGTTTAACAGGGTTGACTTTCCCTTTATTTTTAATCATTGAACCAGTTCACTTCTATAGTTTTCCTGTTCTCACATAAAATTGCAAAATAACCTAAAGGTTTTATGGAAATTGGAAATTGCTTTTTAACAAAAATTCCAAAAAAATTGTTTTTTGGAAAACGTTTGTAATAAAATAATTAAAACAAATAAACCCCCTTTAATTTTAGTATTAACTGAATTTATTTTTTAAATTTTCTTATTTTTTTTTTGGGAATTTAAACCTTGGTATTAAGGATTTTTTATTTTTTGTAATTTTTGGGTTTAGCCTATTAATGATTTTTAATTTAAATGGATTTTGGAGTAAACCCTTTAAAAATTTTTGGGGTTTAAAATCCATTTATTTCTTCTTTTTTATTAACCCACCTTAATTTTTACAAATCAACTTAATTGAGAATTCTTTTTAAAAGACAAGAAATTAAGTCTTTGTGAAAAGGGGGTTTTTTTCCTTTACCCCCCCCCTAAAAAAAAATTTTTTTTCTGGGGTATTGCATGCATAAAAAAAATTAAAATTTGAAATTTTGGGAATACTTGGAAATTAATAAAATGAAAAAAACCCGTTAATATGAAATTTTCCAAAAAGGGTTTTAAATAAAAATTTTCAATAAACTTGCCCCTCTTTTTACCATTCCACCAAAAGGCCCTTTAAGGATAAATCTTTTTCCAAATAAGCTTTTTTTAAAGGGGGAAACTTCCTTTTCAATAAATTCCAAATTGGGATTTAAAAAAAGAGTTTCAATAAATTGAATTTTTTGGGGAAAAAAGGGGGGGAAAAATTTTTTTAATTTTTTTTTTTTTAAAAAATTTTTTTTTAAAAAAATTTTTAAAAAAAAGATTCTTTCCTTGACACAGTCAGTGCACCCTGGGCTATTTTTTTTGTTTTTTTTTTTCTAATTTAGCTGTATCTTTTCTTTTCCCCGCAGGCGAGATTTTTTATCTGGGTTTTTTGACAATCACCATTTTTTTCCCCTTTCTGTTTTTTAAAAAATATGGAGATTTGAGAAAAAAACGAAAAAAAACGAAGAAAATTGGGAAAAAGGTAAAAAACAGTTTTTAAAAAAATGAGTCTAAAATTTTTAAAAACCCAAATTTTCCCCAAGACAACAAAAATAAGGGTTTTTAAGGCCGTGCAAGGGCCCGTTTTTATTTAAAGGGGTGTGAAATTTGGGCCCGTTTTAGAAGACATTAGAGATTTTTGGTTTTTCTCAAAGGATTTAGAGAATCCAAGGACAGAGAAAAAAAACAAGGAAAAAAGTATTAGAGGGAAACGGAAAAATAAAAGGTTTCAATTTGTACAATAAGAAAAAAACAAAAACCAATTTTTTTGGGACCTAAAACGACATAATTTTTTTTTAAACATCTTTCTCTCACAGAAAGATAGAAGGAAAAAGTATAAAGGTAGAACAAGAAAATCAATTTTAAAAAGTTTTTAACAGGGTGTGACAAAGCAGAGAACAGTATTTTTAGTTTTTTTTAGGGGTTTTCTGATTCAGAGAGGGGGGGAAGGGGGTACCCGGATCACCGATGTCAGGCACGACTTGGACTTGGAAAGAAGAAGAAGAAGGAAGAAAAAGAAAAAGGGAAGAAGAAGAAGAAGAAAAAAAAAAGAAGAAAAGGGGGAAAAAAAAAGAAAAAGAAAGAAGAAAAAAAAAAGGGAAAAAGGAGGAGGGGGAGGAGGAGGGGGAGGGGGGAAAACAGGGGGAAATTTTGAAAAAAACAAACAAAACAGCCCTCAGCGAGCCAATGGGTTTTTTTTAAAAAAATTTTCTACCAAATTTTTTTTATACTCCCCTTATTTTTTGGATTTGTTTTTGTTCTTGCACATCCTTTCCCGTCGGCGGGTTCACACCATAGGCAACGAGGTTAATGTAAACAAAACATAAAAATTGAGCTTTTATAAAATGCATTATCCACTCAATGTGCCCCAAAGCCCTTTGCAATGGTCCTTTTACCCCAAAAGCAACAAGTAACATGGGAGAACAGAAAATGACGCCTGTTAGGCGATATTACCGGGGTTTTTTTTCCCACAGAGACAACGCCCGTTAACGGCCAGGGACTCATTTTTACACCTTAGTAAAGGGTTTTTAGAATTTGGTAAAAAACCTATTCCCAGGAATCAAATATCCGCCGAGCGAGGGGTTTGAACCAGGACCCTTTGACCGAAACGAGTTCCCAAAACCCCTAGACCACATCCGAATAGCCAAATTTTTAAATTTCAAACGACACTTTAAATAAAAGATTGACCAATATCCCTTTAACTACCAAGGGACTATTCCCTGTAATTAAATTTTAAAACTTTAAAAATACATCGATTAAACTCCCCACGTTTTACAATCCAAGCTGTGTAATATGAGATGGATCAAAAGGGAAGGAAAATTTAAACAGGGAATTAATATAGCTTTAAAGATAAACCCTCGTTATCTCCTTCGTTTTGCAACCCACTTGAAAGCGAGACGGATACATCAGGCAAGGACTTAATCCAAAGTAAATTTTTTTTACTTAAAGGGTATACAAACGTTATCTCCTACGGTTTTGCAACCCAGCTTTTGGGAAAAACAGACGGGTACGTCAGGCAAAGGGGCTTAATCCCTGTAAATTTATATAGGGTTAATGATATACTTTGGTTTTTCTCCTACATTATGCAATCCCCGGGGAAAAAAACGAGACCGGGTTTGAACAGGGGAAAGGGGTTTAAACATGTAATTAATAACGTTTAAAAGAAATACAAACGGTTATCTCCAAAGTTTTTGCCAAACCAGGCGTGAACCTGCAGGGGAAATGGGGGTGGGGGGGGGGGGGGGGGGGGGGGGGGGGGGGGGGGGGGGGAAAGAAAAGGGGGGCCGTTCATTTTGGTATTGCGGTTTTTCCTTGATTTCGTCCTTGACCGGGCCCCTCACTCCAAAAACAAAATATCCCAAATGAATTTTTAAAAAAAATTTCAAAGGGGGTTTATGTTATTGCATTTTACCAAACGCAACAACAATTTGAATCTTTTAAATCAAAAATAGTATGCGCTTTGGGTAAATGCTCACAACATTGGGAAACACAAAGATAACAAACCAAAAACACAAAACATCAACTTTTAAGGGCTTTTTTCCGGGTTAATAAAGGTTAAGTGAAAAAAGCTCCCAAAAAGCGGGTGGGGTAAACAAAACAAATATCCGAGTGAATCCAAACCCTTTTTCTATAAAACACAATAGAAAGCTTGGTTTTGGGTAAGAAACTCCCCAACATTGCCCTCAGAAAGCATAACAAACCCAAAACCAAAACTATTAACTTTGAAGGTCTTTAAATCTGTTTAATACGGGGTTAAAATGAAAATTACTCATAAACGCGGGGGCCCAAAACAGTAAAAAACGTCCATGAAGTCAACCTTATTCTATCTTTTAAATCACAAAGTTTCTGTGCGTTTTGGGTAAGAAACTTTTGGAAATATAAGGATCAACCAAAAAAAAACCCGTGTAACCTTGAATTCTATATCTAGTCCCGGTTAATAAGTTTTTAAAAAGAATTACCCATCCCAAAGGGTGGCAAAAAAACAATTTCAAAGGGGCCCGAATTTACGTAAATTTGCTAACGAAGAAGGAACAAACTTGACAACACTCAGTTCCCTTTTTTATTGCTTTTTTTGACAACTTTTTGCTGTTTTAAAGTCAAAACAACTATAAACGTTTAAAATTTTTATTATTTAGAATCTTTTCCCCGTCCCTATTAGGTTTTATAACGCTTTTCCCATGCCCGAATTTTGTTTTTTAACGACTGGGACAGAAAATTTTAAATTTTGTTTTGTAATTTTGGTATCAAAAAAATCAAATTGGGATCGGTTTTACCCCAAAAGGTCAGTTGGCCCAGAAGAAAAAACCGTTTTGAAAAATTGGGGGTAAAAAAAATCAATTGTGGCGGGGCGTTTCTATGCACAAGTGATGTGTTTTTGTAGGGGAAACGATTTTTCAAGAGGAAATTTTTGAAACCCCCCCACCAGGGCTATGCATCGGGGGATGAAAGT
>NW_027628344.1:10000-18002 GCF_034508935.2 Berghia stephanieae | reverse complement strand
AAACAAAGAAAATCTGTACTTTTTATTCTTCATTCTGGCTAGAACTTTTCATATGTCATGTGATCAGAATGTGTAAAAGTCAAACATGATCAGATTTATGGGGTTTTTTTTTTCCTCTGGATGCGCTTTTATGGTCGTTGGAGAAATATTTCATAAAAGCGACCGCCATTGTTCCGATAGTTTAGAGCCAGTTACTAAATTACCATGCGTCATTACGAGGGAAGTGACGTCATGACTGTTGAAGCGTATTCTCGTTAAACCGTGTTAACCAGACTTATAAACGCTCAAGCTTATTAATAGTTTTGTGTGTTGGTCCGTTATGTTTCCGGATGGCAGTGTTGTGAGTTTCTTAGCAAAGCGCAAAGCATCGATTAAAAAACTGATTGGTGATTGTTATTCAATTATAGTAGGTTGTAGTGAATGAATGTATGTGTGTGTGTGTGTGTGTGTGTGTCTGTGTCTATGTGTGTGTGTGTGTGTGTGTGTGTGTTGGGGGGCGGGGGTACTTTTTTTGTTTTTTGCTGAGGAGGCCGAGGAGGTGGGCTCGTTTTATAGAAATAAATTGAAAATATATGAGTATAAAATGGTGCAAATATACGGACTGAGCGCTTGATAATGGATCACCTAATAATATGTTTCCCGTCATGCATCTGTTTGTACAAGTTGACTCTAGCGAGGTACCCATTTACACCTGAGTCGAATTGATTGATGCATTGATCTGCGTTACCCAAGACTGCAACGCTTATACCTGAATTTTTAGAATATTCTTTACCATCCGGTTACTGACCACGCATCATATTGCTTGACATTTTTTACAAGAGAAGTCACCTTATTGGTGAGCCACCAACGATACAGATAAATTAACAAACATCTTTTTTACAAATCCTCTTAAAGTTTTGGTGGTCCTGTAGTTCAGTCGGTAGAGCACTCGCTTCACACGTAAAAGCGACTGAGATCGATCCTAGGTGCAGTCGAGATTTTTTTCTTCTGATCCCCTGTCTACCCAGCAGTGAATGGGTAGCCGGGTCTGTTAGATCTGGCGGAAAGTACGTTGCGATAGACTAGCGTCCAAGGATGGCGAGTAAATGCTATTGTATGTTTCACGCTATAGAAACTGGAAAAAAAAACTCCGGCTCCATGGGCCTAATAGCTCTGAAGGGCTACCTTAAGTTTTTCAGGAATGTGTATAGGGAATGAGATTAGCGGAAGAGTAGCGTCCCTTGATTGGACGTCACCCATAGTCTGTGACGTCACCGGCGGAAAAAGTTATTAGAGAGAGAGCGTCATGTTGGTTGTGTGCATGCGTGTCTCGTCCTCGCTAATAACTTTTCCACCGGTGACGTCACAGACTATGGGTGACGTCCAATCAAGGGACGCTACTCTTCCGCTAATCTCATTCCCTATAATTTATTCGGGGCGGTTTGGGTCTTTTCTAAAAATAATTAATTTCCTATATTGGCCTGTTTTAATCATTCTGTATCGTATTTATTTATAGATTAAAAAAACAACATTTATGGTGAAAAATATACATTAACTGTGTTGATGCACGTTTTGCGATCTGATTTGGAGGTCTGGTTTATAAAGTATAACAATCTTGTGGCAAACATTCCACAAGAAAACTAATGAAGGAATAACCTCTATATTCTTTCCTCTAATCAACATTGTAGTATTTTGTGTCACCATATAAAGATTTTACAGCTTTAGCTAATGGGATTTGTATTAAAACATTACAAAGTTGCGAATCAACATGTTGTGACAAAATTGATGATAAAAATTTATAATAGGATAATAATTCAAACGACACATACCCTATCAAAAAGTAGCTCTATGATGACATAATAATAATACATTAGCATGTGATAACTGTGGAAATTTTTAGACAATTCCATCGAATAGATTCTGAGAAATGTTTGACACAGTATCTCATACCCCTAAGAAAAAAAATGACATATTGAGAAAATATCAAAATAGCGTTCCGTTTTTCACACTATTCTTACTACGTGTACCCTTTTCGTCTGTGTTTTTCGTGCTTTTATAGTCTATTTTAAGAAGTTAAACTTCAATGATATTACTTCTCAAATAATAATATCTCGTTTTCCATCAAAATCTCAAAATTATTTTGTTGAAGGATTTTCTTTATAATTAGATAGACCAAAACCTCCCCTTGACTCTTTCCTTATCGATCTTTCTCAGTATTTTTCCAAAATGGCATGGCAGGCTTACCCAGCAAAAAGAAAAAGATTTTTAAAACTCAAACAAACTCTCTACAAAACAACATTATGTTCTTATTAATTAAACAGACATCATTCTGCAAAGTTTGTGATGTACAAAATAAAACTGAATAAAAAATATATATAGACGTCTATTGTGTCATAACAATTGTGACGATTTTGCTGTAGATAGGTGGTAAGGAGAGGGTTGACAGCGATACAGAAGTTCATTCAATACATGGCTATTACATTACATCTTCATCATGAGACCAAAAACAGCTTTTGATAGTCTGTCTCGGGTATTGAGCAGCCTAGACGAACTATTCCCTTAGGGTAGACAATCTTCAGCAACTTTGGCTAGGGCACAAATGAAAATAATAATAATATGTGGTGTTTTGATGTTGTCTAGGGTGGGGGTGGGGGGTGGGGGGGGGGCGGGGTTCTGATAGCTCAGTTGGTAGAGCACTCACGTCACAAGCAAAGGGACCGAGATCGATATACTATGGCATGTGCATTGAGATTATTTTCTGAATCCCATGTACACCCAGCAGGGATTGGGTAGCTGGGTCTGAGGAGTGGTTTTCCAAAACTCTCTAACTCCGTTTTTCCCCATTTGTGACCCTTTGTGAAACTTAAATATGATTTAATTATATTCTATAAACCAATAAAATAACGTATTAAAGAGAAATTGAAAAATACCCGGTACCCGAGGATCCTACCCATCAAAAACATTTTTTATTTTCTAATTTTTAATTTCTTTATTATCTATTACAACAAATGAAACGAAAGTGAAGTAAGAAACAAGGATAATTAACTACAATGAAACCAAAAAAAAATACCTGAGATTCCTTCAACAAGATAAGAATTACGGTGTGTCTTTTTTACGAAACCCGCCGAAACCCAGTCCCAGGTTCACTCCCCAATGGTGTACACTTCCCTGAGTTCTAGGTTCACTCCCCACTGCCACCTACTTCCCATAACTTTGTCGGGATTCGTCGGGTTTCGTCGGGTTTCGTCGGGTTTCGGCGGGTTTCGCGGGTTTCGCAGGGTTTCGACGGGTTTCGGCGGGTTTCGTAAAAAAGACACACCCATAAGAATTAGGATAGTCTTAATCTGTTGATTCCAAAATTGAATCGAATGTGTGTTAACAAATAAAACAAAAAAAAAAAAAATCAATGTAATTGAAAAATAAAGGAAGAAAATCTTTTGAAAAAATGTCATGTAAATGTGTGTAAATCAAAACTGTATTACTTCCAATTTTTGTTCAAAAATATTCATTTGTCAACGGAGCTTTCCTTCAAGCAACTTCTTTTTGCCGAGATGAGCTCGTCGAGTACCGGGTTTAACTTTATTACCCGCGGGTACCCGCCCAGCCCTACTATTTTATGAAGATCGACCCAATCAGCAATTTCTTTACCGCATTCTCGTGCACCGTCGCAAAACCCCCCTGGAAGCTTCGTCACGACACACCGTTCAACTAAAAAAAATGAGCTTTATATAGGGCAAAATCCACTAAATGTGCTCAAAGCGCTTTACAAGGGGTCCCTGGTCAACAGCAACATTTAACATGTAGGACGGGACATGACGCCTGTTAGGCGATATTACAATTTTTAGGACAAAGACAACGCTGTTAACGGCCAGGTACTCATTTTACACCCGAGTACGATGAGAGAAAGTGAGTAAAGAGCCTTTTCCAAGGACTCAAATATGCGCCGAGCGCGAGGCTCGAACCCAGGACCTTCCGATCCGAAAGCGAGTGTCATACCACTAGACCACATAGCCGCACAACTAGATTGTAATCATTAAATAAAACCTGTCTTTGGTGGTCGCCGTCTTGTATTGAAATGATATTCGCAAGTTAACGATATGGTTCCCAAAATACACGGATAGAGGAACGACAAGGAAAGAAAACTAAGCAGATCTGTGCTCAGTCTTGGGCAGTACAGATCTTCGTTTTCTTCGTCATCGTTCGTGGATCGTTGCAGTCTTGGTACGGAATCGTTAACTTGGTATTCTATGAGGTTGTCGAACACGGAATTAATCAGTAGATTTTTGACCATTCAAAACATGGAATTAGTGACACACCTACACACGTGCTTAGACAAACATAGTTGTTTGTTTGTAAACAATTTAACCATTAGATTGTTGATCAATCAAAACATGGAATTTGCGACACACCTCCACATGTGCTCGGACAAACATAAACTGGTCCCATGTACCTTCTCTTTCTTACGAATTATGAAACATCCATATTTATCACTTCGTTATTACGTCGAGTTAAATCAGATTGGGAAATTTGAATTCAGCTTGTAAACAGCCAGAGTTAAGAATTTGCCTTATTTACTAACTTTTGTTGTATAGCGGAATGTCATCTAAATGTGCTCAAAGCGCTTCACAGGGGATCTCCAGCCAACAACACTTAACATGTATGACGAGACATGACTCCTGTTAGGCGATATTAGAATTAACAGCCAGGTACTCATTTTACACTTTAGTAAGGTGAGAGAATGTGAGCAAAGAGCCTTTTCCAAGGACTCAACTATGCGCTCAACTATGACTCGAACCCTGGACCATCTCGATCCGAAGGCGATTGTCAAACCACACAAGACGACATAAACACATATTATTTGCTATGAGAAACAATATTCATTCTTCTCAAAGAGATATTTTAGTTGAAATAGGATTCCATTGTTTAAGCTTTGAAGTAATATTTAGTATATCTAGTTCAACGCAAAATAGTACAGGATTGAAACAGTGGGTCACATTTGGTGCCTCAGAGCGTGGCCTTCGTAAAGTTATGGTCTGATACGGACCAAAATATGACGTCAAAATGCCAGCTTTTGCCACAAAAGAAAACAAATCGTGAGTTGTATTCAATAGCTCAACCAATGAAATAACATGTTTCCTTGAGCTCTACTAACGACAACTCACTAGGCGGTGCAAAAACCAAATAATGACGTCAAACTGCCAGTCCTTTTGGATTTCAGTATCAGGCTATAACATAACGATGGCTACGCTCAGAGGTGGACACACCCAGTGTTATATTAATGTGTATTCAGGAAATCTCCCTCGTCATACCAAGTATCAGAACACTGTCCTGCATTGGCAAAACACATTAAACATTTTGGCCAGAAAACTCGTCCTTCAGGAAATTTAATATCGATCGACTAAATAAAACGGCCACTCATCTTCAAGGAAGACTTTTAAGGAAATCCCGTTTGAGAGTTTCAAGCAAGAAGAGGAGGGTCATTCTAACAAATCATTGGTATTTGAAGGACGAGTTTTCTGAGCAAAAATAATCTAAAATATGCCTTTTTTAAGAGTAGGTACGACAGAATAGGTTTTACCTACGACATCTATAATATTATAACACTATGCTTCTTCTTCTTCTTCTAGGTTCCATGCCTGGTCCAGGCTTCGGATACTGCATGAATTATCTCTCTCCATTCCTCCCTGTCTCTTGCCTTTTCAAACAGCTCTTGGATTGTTAGGCTGGTGAAGCCCTTCAGTTGGTCTATGAGTGTTTTTCTTTGTCTCCCCCGGGCGCGTTTACCAGGTATTTTTCCACAACTTGCCAGGTATTCATTCTTATCTTTCCTTACTATGTGTCCGAAAAAGGATAGTTGTCGATCCACTATTAAGGGCATTAGTTTCCTTTGTTGGTATGTTTGTTTTAGCACTTCTTCGTTCGTTTTGTGTGCAGTATACGATATTCTCTGCATCCTTCTCAAGCACCACATTTCAAAAGCTTCAATGTTCTTTTGTGTTTCTGCATTTGTAGTCCAGCTTTCGCATCCGTATAACAAGATTGGCCACACGTAGCACTTCAAGACTCGGAATCTAATCCCGAACGACATCTGTTTGTTTTTCAAAATGTTTCCCAGGTCCATGAAGGCCTGTTTGGCTTGAGTTATTCTTGCTCGTATGTCTCGGTTACATCTTCCATCTGTTGTCACTATTGAACCTAGGTATTTAAAACTTTCTACGTTGGTAAGTTGCTCGCCGTGAATCGTTATATTGCAGGTGTTGTAGTTTTCGGGGTTTTTCTGTATTACCATGCATTCCGTTTTGGTGATATTCACTTCCATTCCCTTGGCTTCACTATCTACTACCACTTTGTCAACAATCTTTTGAAGTTGGATTTCTGATGTTGCAATGAGTACCGTATCGTCTGCGTATCTTATATTATTTATGTTGTGACCTCCCACTTTTATTCCCTCCATATTATTTATGCCCCTCATGATTGTTTCTTGGTATAGATTAAACAGATCTGGTGAGGCAACACACCCTTGACGGACTCCTTTCTTAATAGGAATGGAATTTCCTGTAGAGTTTCCGATTTTGATAGATGCCTGCTGGGTGTAGTATAATGTTTGCATGAGTCTGAGGTCTTTCTCATCAGCGCCAATGGAGTGCAGTTGTTTTAGTATTTCTTCGTGGCGTACTCTATCAAAAGCTTTTTTGTAGTCAACAAAACAGAGGTATAGTGGGGTCTGAACCTGTATAGCTCTTTCACTTAAAACACGGAGGAGGTATATTGCGTTCCTTGTCCCTCTGTCAGGTTGGAATCCATATTGTTCTTCTGCGATTTCGGGGTTAATCTTATTCCTTAGCCTGTTGATAATTATACGCAACAGTATTTTGTTGATGTGGCTTATTAAACTTATAGTTCTAAAATTTTCGCATCTGACTGCACCTGCTTTCTTTGGTATTGCTATGAAAATAGAGTTACAGAGATCTTCTGGAATTTTCCCAGTATTGTATATATTGTTGAATAATATGTGAAGTTCATCAATTGCTAGATCTCCTAGGCTTTTTAATACCTCTACAGATATTTCATCAGGGCCTGTTGCTTTACCATCCCTCATTCGTTCCATGGCATGTTCAATTTCACTTTTGGTGATGTTTGGTCCGCTTAATGGTTCTTTGAATTTCAGTGGTGGTTCATTTCTATTTGGATCATTGTACAGTTCGCCTATGTATTCTACCCATCGGCTTTCTATATGTTGTTCTTCAAATAGCAGTTCCCCTTGTTTGTTTTGGATACAACTTCCTGCTGCTTTGCTTTTCCTTTTCCCTGATAGTTCTTTTATTCTTTGGTGAGCTTGTTGGGGTTGGGTTTGTATTCTCTTTCGATTTCGCAGCATTTCCAGTCTAGATAGTTCTCGTGTGCCTCGATGCATTTGGATTTAATGTGGTTGTTCAATGTTTGGTATTCTGCAGACCCTCTGTTGCATTTTCGTCTTTCTTCAAATAGGTTTAGAATTTCATTTGTCATCCATTCCTTTTTGCTGTTTATTTGAGCTATTGGTAAATGCTTTTCTGCAGTTGCTTTGACACACTTTTGGAATATATCAAATTGTTTTTCACATTTTTCATTATCAGGTTCACTTTGGCTTTGTATCATGAGTGCATTTTCAAATTCTTCTCTCATTTTTGTTTGTATGCCATTGTCTTTGCATAACCTGTAATCCCTCTTTATTCTACCAGCTGTTCTCTGAATAGCTTTAAACTTTATCCTTATTGTACAAACAACTGGGACATGGTCACTGTCTACATCGGCGCCTGGGTAGGTTTTGCAATTTAATATGCCATTTCTGAATCTTGATGATACTGCTATAAAGTCTATCTGGTTCCTTGCTCTGTCCCCTGGTGATTGCCATGTCCAGGTTCTTCTTGGTGTTGTTGAAACCAGGTGTTTGAAATCATTAATTTATTTGTTCTACACCAATCTGCCCAGATGTTTCCTCGTTCATTTCTGTCTCCGAGTCCATGTGGTCCGATTATGTCAC